>NC_090883.1:36793412-36805912 GCF_036669925.1 Montipora capricornis
GCAGTTCAAATAGGTATGGCTTTCATATATATTAACTTTCGTCATATTTGTAATACTAAAAAAGGTCTCGATAAAGGTAATATACACTACATTAAAGTGACACTCTGATGATCGTTCCGTGTTTGATCCTGCTAGTAATCATATCCTTATCTAAGAGATTAAGTGATCCGTAGTCAGGTTTACAAGTATCAGGAGGACTCGTACTGATGACTCATTAAATGACTTATTATCTATAGGGAAGATATCTATTTACAAACATTGCTTTTGTTATTCAAATGTGCCAACCACATGGACAAAAGACCCTTTGTTTCGACAGTGAATCAGGCTCTTGGTTTGCACATTAATGACCGAATAGGTGACGTCAACAACATCTTCGCTGTTTGATTGACAGACGAGCAAAAAGTTGAAATCGTAAATTTCAAGGAGATATGACAAATATGTGCCCATATCCTAGCCTAGCTGCAGGTTGATGGATCCGTTTTTTCTCAATCGACTGAGCCGGGCTAATTTATGCAACAAAGTATTCCAAATAGACTAGTAGTAGCTATCGTTAAGTGCCAACCAGACAGTCAATATGTAATACGTAGTTTGCAGATTTGTATCACAGTGCTATTTTTGAAACCCAGTAGTAGTTGGAATTTCTATTTCAAAGTACCGCACGATCAACTTACCTAAGTTAAAAATAGCGATGTTTCTCGTGACTTCACCCATTGTTATCGTTAAAACAATTTTTGTTTTGTGGTTGGCAAATTTGAATATCAAAAGAAATAATAATAATGCTCACCTCTCTCACCTCTCTCTGTGCCTGTGTGTGTGTCTCTCTCTCTGTGCAGGGGTGCAGGGCTGGCGACTGCTGGTGGTGAGAGCACTCGCCTCCGACCAATATGGCCTGGGTTCGATGTTTCTCGTGACTTCACCCATTGTTATCGTTGAAACAATGACTTCTTTTGTTCCATGGTTGGCAAACTTGAATATCAAAAGAAATAAAAATAATAATAATAACACGCACCTCTCTCTGTGTAGGGTGCAGGGCTGGCGACTGCTGGTGGTGAGAGCACTCGCTTCCTAACAATATGGCCTGGGTTCTGGGTTCGGTGTCATGAGTGTGTTGAGTTTGTTGGTTCTCTACTCTGCTCCGAGACTTTTTTTCTCCGGGTACTCTGGTTTTCTCTTCTCCTCAAAAACCAACGTTTTGATTTTGCGGATTGAGTTTATTTGTTGATTTCAGTTTAAAGTGTTCCCAATTAGTGCTTTATTTAAGTGTCTTGTCTTCTAAGACAAGACACTTAAATAAAGTTCCTTTCCTTTTCCTTTCCCTAATTAGTATACTGAATATGCTTGAGACTTACTTAAACTAAGACTAACTAAGTGCTAAGGGTCGTCTCAAACTTTTTCTTCAACGATTTACTGCTAATAAATACATGCGTGAATCAAGGCCAGAGAAAAGTTTATCTATTCTTTGATGCATCGTCGTCCTTTTGCGTACGAGGTGATTTTTTAAATTTAGTATGAAAGATTTTTAGATCGATATTGTTGGACGACACATAGTAGGGATGGTCTCTGAGTTTTGGAAGACACGACTTGAAGCCGGGAGTTAGCCCAGCTGGGGCCCGTTTCACGAAAGTCCCGAAAACTTTTCGGGTCCGAAAAGCCATTTGTGAAACTGTCAACCGCTTGTTTGGAAAAGCCGATATTTTGACATTTTCTCAAGGTAACAAAAAGCAAAATGGCTGTGAAGTTTGACGACTTAAGTCTCCTCCATTCTTAAGATACAGAGGGAATTGTGACACCCGTAAATTAATCGCCCGTAAAGTTTCGGGACCTTCGAGAAACGAGCCCCAGGGTCTCTCGTGTAGGACTGTGGAAAATATTCTGAGACATACTGCTGAACTGTTTGTGACGATAAGGTTTGTAGCGAATTGATTGGTCACATTCTTCCCCTAAAAGTTTACTAAACAGGTTCTGGGAACTTAAGTACTTATCGTTAACGTTAATACTCTTTCTCTACCAGTTGTATCTCGTGGAACTGTGCGATGGTGTGATGATTCGTATATATTGGAGCTTGGCCTTCATTTAACAGGTAACTTAAGTTAAGCAATCGAGTCTGTGCGGTGATTTAAATCTGGTTCTCACAGCAAAGGAACATGCAAAAGCAATTGTCACCTTGAAGACAATGAAAGTTATGATTTTCCGTATGTACAAACGATCTTCCACCTTGTAACGTCTATAATTCTAAGCTGAGGTTTTTGCTCAGGAAACCCGTCATGCATATTAATTGCTGCACGCAATGACGATTGTAATTGTGTTAGAAAAAGAGTTGAATCGTGATGTTTTTGAAATACTTGGCTGATAGATGGTAAATAAAGTCAATTAGCCTTAATGCAGTGAAGATATATATATAGTACAAGATATTTGCAAATCAATTGATATGACTTTTCTTTTCCTTAAATTAATCATTAGTTTGCATTCCCTCAAAGATGTCAAGAAATGCTCGAGACTAGATGGAATCCAAACTTTAGGGAGCGCCATGAAGTGTCCCCCCACCTAATTGTAATTGTTGAGCTTTTCTATATACTTGTGTGAATTGCTCTTGCATTTTTGTGTATGATATTCTCTATACGAAGTAGAGTACTTCGGTAACTTTCAGGTATGAGATTCTAAGTTTAAATGAAGATTAGGTCAAGGCTTTGATCAATCCGGCAACTTTGTTTCTGGTTTCTCTTTCAGCAGCATTGTAGCAAGCTTTGAAACAGAAAGCCAAAGTTTTACGATTTGCTTATAATGTTTTGTTAGAGGTAAGCAATAAGGTTAAGCGACGAGGCAAACGTCACACAGCCCAGACTTGCATTTTGTGTTGCAAAAAAAGAGGGAATATTCTCTGTATTTAATAAGATATTCCATAAATCGTCAACAAGGTAGCATAAATTAGCTAATCCATTGACAGCAAAAGCGTCCCCAATCGGCGAGTAAAATTGTTTTGCGCCAGCCATAGTAAATCTATACATCTCGCTCTCAGGAGGGGACTGAGGGTAGAAAAGTAAACTCAACGAACTCGTTGAATACGCGGCCATAGACTACCTTCCAGTGTTTGGTGTTGTGCCTCACATGGCTGCCCCAGATAAAATGATTAAGCTCACGTTATATTTCATAAGTTTCGAATAGGTTCTACTTAAAGCTTCAGCAATGATCTTTGGATTAGTGTCTTTATAAAGAGTTAATTTATACATGTGTTCGAAATGTGAGATCTTTTAGAACAGTTTTGGATGAAATTTCTACGCTGAGTTTTAATGCCTCCATGCTTGACTTCCTTGGACCTCGAAACTATGTTCAGATTGCTTGAAACTTAACAAGAAGTTATTAACCTACAGCATTTGCCTATAGAAGTTGTAAGATAGGAAGACAAGCACAGGAGTGTCGTTTAAGGAAAGGTAATATTATTCAAGTTATTGGAAATGAATTTCGAAATCCTACTTAGTTAAATATTCAAAGGACTAGGAGACAGAATAACTCCTGTCAATGACAAAGACACCACTCAACTGGCGCTAATGTGAACAATGCTGTTTATATACAGCCCCGAGATACAGACTACCTATTTTTTTCTGAAACTTCTTAGCGGGTCGGAATCCTAAATCCTTGAATCTGATTGGCTAATCGCGCGCTCGTAGCCCGTCCAGCTTTTTACGATACAGACCACTAGACAGACCACGTTCCGAAATCTGTTCCGTTCTGAAACTGTCGTGACTAATTGAAAATTAACTACGACGCGACGAAACGTTGGATTTTACCTCTAAAATGCAAGTTTTCGCTTACTAACCGTTGCAAAGAGAAGGAAAAACATCAGCAATGGAATAAAAGGTCTGGTTATCCTTGAAAAAGGCGAGTATTCACATGATTTTGCTGACAACACTTTGCTGGTTTGCTGTTTTCGAGTTGTTGGTTTTCTTGAACTGTTGACACGCCATTCAACTTAAAACAACTTACACTGCAGAGTAGAGTATTTTCTTTGGAATTCTATTTTCTAATCTCGTTTTATATTGCTTCATTTAAGAATATACGAATTCCTAGCTAAAATAGGCAAACAAACGCATCGCGACGCTGTGGTTTTTCGCGTTGTTTTTCGTGAACTGTTGAGCTGCCGTTTAACTAAAACGACTAACTGTAGAGAAGTAAGTCCTTTGAGCTCAGTTTTTCGGTTGACATCCGTTATTTTCTTTGGAGATCTATTCTATAATCTCGTTTTTTTTTTTTGTTTTATATTCGTAGCTAAAATAGTCAAACAAACAAATCGCAGCGCTATGGAGTCCACAGGGTCCAGAGGAGATATGTTTGTCGTTAGAACATCAAAACCCGTCGAAAACATCGGAAGTAATGGGTTATTTTGATCGCGTTGACGATCGCGTTACAGTTTCGTTACACATTCTGTATACCGCAAATCAAGAGACTGAGGGCTCGCAAGATCGGCTTACAGTATAAAATACGGAAAGGGAGGAAACTAATTTGGGGCCGATTTTCGAATCCCTGAAACTCAAATGGAATTGAATTAAATTGCCTGATTTTACTAACGTGATCTAGAATTGTTATGTATTTGCCAAATACTGTGGGAAAACGGCATAAGAAAGCGTTCAAATTCATTTTCGGCGACCGAAATTTACGGCTTCGAGAGAGAGCTTTCGTTCGATGTGCACCGCAACATATGGTGACGGAAATGACACCGTGGTAAAGTAAATGTGCGCAAGATCGGAAGTAATTTCAAGATGCCCCAAGTTCGAAAACACCAACGGTTTCTCTTGCACTTTTCGACTGTTGACGTGTACAACAAATGTCCAGTCTTTAAAGATCTTTACTTCTGTTAAAACTCGGCTGCCTTCGCATAGATCTTGTGACTGGACTTTTATCCACTCAAAGAAATCGTCGCTAGAGCTAGATAAAAGCCAATCGAATTCTTTTGTGAAAGCTGGCAAGTCTTCCCATTTAACACGGTCTTCTTCCAATCTTGAGGTTTTTGAAAGTAGGTACTGCCATACTCGGCCACCGTTAACTCTTCGCTGGACTCTACTCGCCCGTGGAAAGGCCTCCTTTAAAATAATCCCCAGTTCTTTGACTTGCAATGGAAAATTTTCCTTTTCGGAGCTGTTATTTACATAGTCGTCGAGTATTTCTTGTACGGAGATAGAGTTTTGTTCGTCTCTTCGACAATTCATTGAAAGCCTGCAGGTAAAATAGTCAAGTTCGATCAGGGTAAAATCAAACACGGTAATTTGTGGCTCACGTTCGAAAGCCAACTGGTCAGATATCTTACCATTTAGAAACAAACACGTGTTTTTCTCTGTTCGACACTTTGGATCTCTTCTCGTCCGGCTGCTTTTCGCGCAACGGAACGGGTCTTTTCAAAGGAGAATCCGCCATTATTTTAAAACTCCCTCCACAGCTGATGTTTTGATTCTCGAACGGTCTGTTGCTATTGCGTTTCCGGTCCCAATTCACTTCCGTCACCAAGTGCTGCGGTTCACATCGAACGAAGTCACGTGGTACAAGTTTCCTCCCTTTCCGTATTTTATACTGTAAGCCGATCTTGCGAGCCCTCAGTCTCTTGGTTTGCGGTATACAGAATGTGTAACGAAACTGTAACGCGATCGTTTACGCGATCAAAATAACTCATTATTTCAGATGTTTTCGACGGGTTTTGATGTTCTAACGACAAACATATCTCCTCTGGACCCTGTGTGGAGTCTGCATGAACTAATGTCTGCTCAACAATTTTTCCTTGTGTAGTTTTCTAAGTTTTGCACTGGTTTGTGAAGGATTTGACGGAGAACAAAGATGAATCCTTGAAATAATAAGATATGAAGGCAGAGGCAGATGTATGAGTATTTTTCACTAAATTTTTTCCTCCCGTTGGAACTGAAGATGTTAAAGTCACGGCAATGAACCTGTACAAGTACAAGGAAAGGTTACCATCCGTCTGACCTTGTAGCTCAGTCGGTAGAGCGGCGGAGATCTAACCCGAAGGTCGTGGGTTTAATTCCTACCCTGGTCGGAGTTTTTCTCTGTCCTTGTGTGGGCCCATTTCCATCAGTAGAGCTAACGCTCACATGGTTCATATGGCGGGATATAAATCTAAAGTACTTCACATTACACCCTATTCAGTTAACTCTGTTTAAAATATAAGTGCTACACGGCCAACGTTTGTATAAACGTAACCTTTCCTTGTTTTTGCAAACCAATTTGTCATGTTCATTTTCAGAAAAAAAAGGCAGAAAAAATAGATACGTCATTCACCGGCCTAGGTCGGTCCGTATAGGCACAGTTTTTCCCTTTACGGACCTCCCAGCCGGTGAATAACATATATTTCATTACCCAATGCGTACTTTCCAGAATGAATCTACTTCAAACTTCTACCTTCTAAATGCTCGCTCTTTATGTAACAAGGCGCGAATTATCAAGTACTTTGTGACTGATTCTGATATCGATTTACTAGCGACACAGGGGTGTTCCACAGGGAACCAGAAAGCTTGTAAATTTGTAAGCGTATGTATATCTTGCGAGTGTGTTAGTAAGAAAATTGGGTATACTATTTGGATTGCCTGCACTATCTTTTCCACTTTCTAATTATGTCTCTTTTCACATATGCAATCTCAGTGTGGGGTCCCGCGAGCTATAACAAATATCTTTACGTTTCGGTTTCCTAAAGGTGGTCACACCAGTTACAAAAATGTTGGAAGCTTCTGATAGGAGATTGTGGGGAAGTGTCACTAGCTCTACCGATGGGCCATTGGTGGACCTTTTGCCACCTTTGTGATCCAGATTGCTGCAAAATAGAGGCCATCTCTTCACCCTTCCGGCCATCAGAACTGAACGTTTTAAACGCAGCTTCACAAACGGATGTCGTTTCACCCCGTGTTTAATTCCCTTTTAAGTAGTCAAGTAGTTTATAACAGAGAACGTTTGTTTCTTTGGAATTTAATATAGAGCAATTATTAGCCATCTATTTCAATCACAGCTCAACCGCCATGGGCAAATAACTCGAATTCCATATCGTGTAGCCTGCGTAGCTGGCGGGATGCGTGAGCGGGCGAGCGGCGGCGGAGCCGCCAATTTCCCACTCGACTCTTCACCAATCCTCTCACGGCTGAGCCACTCGCTTTCACGGCTTCGCAACCAAATCAGAAGCACTCGCGCACGAAAATCCCGCCAGCTACGCAGGCTACATATCGTGCTATGTGCACCTTCATTTTTTTGATTACAGGGGAAGCTTTCAGATCATACAACCTGTCAACTTCAAAGAAACTGGAGAAGTAATCAACAGTCACCATCTGTAGAACTTTCTCCAAGGTCGATCTGGAAATTCGTGCCTGGCGAGGGGCTCCTTTTTTTGCGTGGTACTGTATGCGGCAAATTTAATTAATTATTTAATTAATTATTTAATTAATTATCTGAGATCAGCAACGATCTTCATCCATCTCTCTCTCAACAAAACATTGCTGCTACTGCTCTGGTGATCGTCAAACTCGCTAGTGCAAGAAAAACCCGCAACCTGTCAAATTTTTTTTGAGAAAGACGAGAAAAGTGGCAATGCCACCGATGTTTTCAGGGTTAAAAAGGAAAAAGTAAAGATTGCGGCAGGTTTATGTAAAAACGTTTGGGTCTAATACAGGTACATGTTTTTACTGGTTAGTTGGGTTGAAAATAAATTTTCAAAAGGTGAATCAAAGCCGCTTGATTCAAGTGGAGCTTATGTGAAAACTGCCGTGAAACAATTACACCACCGCGGCCCAAAAGCTATATCAATTCTTTTTTAGGAAGTCATCTTGATTTGGACGAAAATCATCGCTACAGGACAGAACTAAAGTATTTTTTTCTTATATTATCAGTAAAATGTTTAGTGGAATGAGCTTTTTGTTCGGTCGAAGCGCCAGTCACAGCGTTACTTGTTGAGGGCACGCAATGATTTGTCAGGAACCAAAGACAACGCGGGATTGCTCTGTTTCTAAAACAACAACAAATAACATGATATCTTTCCTTTTTTTATTTCGTTATTTCATATACAGGGGAAAACAACCATAACCTAAATGTATTTTAGCCAAGCAGGCGCAGCGGCAAAAAATCGTAAAAATATTAAATTTGCATAAACTGCGATTCGCGGGTTCATACAAAAGTAAATTACGCCGCTTCGCCGGCCGCGCTTTACCACTGTCAGAGCAGAAGTAAAAACTCTTTTAAAACTATAACCAAGAAATGCCAAACTCCACGTTCCAAATTTAATGCTATTTTTTTGAGAAAGAACAAGAGCCATAATTGCTCTTGCATGGAAAGAATCGAAATTCGTACGGCTGCCGGCCGTAACGTGCAAAGTTACGGATTATGTTCCATGTGAAACTTTGAACCGACTGTTTCGTACGAAGAAAAAACATTTTCTGAGAGGTTTCGTAAACTGTAACCACCAGCATATGAAAATTTTCAGCCGCCTTATCTGCTAGAAATACAACAAGCCAGAGTGCCCGGCCGGGCGACAGGGTAATTTTTCTCATTCGCCCGAAACCAAATGTTAGTCGCCTCAGGCGACCGGGCGCCGTTAGAGCACAGCCTTGCCATTAATGGCCCACTTAATGCACAGCCTTGCCTTAGGTCGCCTCTCTCGCACCTCTTCGGGTCGATTCTATTCCTTGATGACTGGATTGGATAGTCTGTAGCATGCACTTTCGAAGGGTCTTTGGTATTACGAGCCTGTCAGCCTTAAAGAGCAACCCATCCTGAACAACTTCTTCATCACCAATATCATATTACAACGCTGTCCACCCAGATTGGACAAGAGCCTTCACAGCTTGTAGAACTTCATCGTTCTTAGCCTCCACGCTGAACATTGCTGCTTCATGCTCACTTACTAGCAGTTGATTTACTTTTCGGATCTCTTATATAATTATATAAGGCTTTATTATTTGATATTGGCTAAACAGAATTACATCAAATTTACAATAATTTTGAATGTACAATATTACAATTAAAATCATTAATAAGGATAAAATAACAATTATAATTAAATAAATAGAATAAAATAAAATAAAAATAAACTATAGACTATGCTTTATATGATTTGTTTCCTAACAATCTAGCCCCATGCTGTATGAAGGAGTTCATGTTCCTATTCGTTCGTGGAATGGGAACTCTCACCCGTTGAGCCCTAAGGGAATACGATTGGGGTCTTGAAATTAGAAATTTACAGCAAGGATGGAGACCTTTTGAATCTAAGATTTCCTTAAAAGCGTGTGCTGTGTGACTGTCCCTTCTTACATCCATGGGCTCCACAGTCTCTCTGGCTAGACCTAAGATGTCTAAAGAGCGATTTTGAATATGCTGTAGATCCTCAGCCAGATAGTTTCAGATACCTCCCCAGATGAGTGATGCGTATTCAAGAATTGGGCGAATTTTGTTATATACGTATCTGGAAGGAAGCAGACTAACAACAATTTTTATAAAAGTGACGACACATTTGAAATTAAAGACATGTTTCGGTCGTGCAACGACTATCTTCAGTTGAAAGTAGAATTAATTTGAAGTTACATTTGAATTTATAATATGCTAAACAAAGATAAATAACAACGTGAAATAAATTGGGAATCTAACAAAATAGCCAAAGGTAACAAAAAAGAGTGTACAATGGAACATGTTGATTAGAACGAGAGAGTTAAATTAACGTGATATAATTGCTTATTTAAAGAAGGTTGCTCCCAGGAAATATGTAAGGCCTCTTTTATCTTTTATCTAGACCGTGCGACCACAAAATTCCAGGTCAAGATAAAAGAGGCCTTACATATTTCCTGGGAGCAACCTTCTTTAAATAAGCAATTATATCACGTTAATTTAACTCTCTCGTTCTAATCAACATGTTCCATTGTACACTCTTTTTTGTTACCTTTGGCTATTTTGTTAGATTCCCAATTTATTTCACGTTGTTATTTATCTTTGTTTAGCATATTATAAATTCAAATGTAACTTCAAATTAATTCTACTTTCAACTGAAGATGGTCGTTGCACGACCGAAACATGTCTTTAATTTCAAATGTGTCGTCACTTTTATAAAAAGTATATACGTATTCAGTCCAATTTCGGTAGGTAAGTTGGCTTTGCGACACGCGCGCAGGAAGTAGAGACGTTTACTTGCTTTAGTTACAATTTCATCTATGTGTGTATTCCACTTTAAGTCTCTCTGAATATGCACTCCGAGTAACTTGAAAACTTCTATCCTCTCCAACTCTAATCGAACTTGGGGCATGAATCCGCTGAGATTTCTTAAAACTAATCCAAATCTCTTTGGTCTTTTTGGCGTTTATCTCCATTTTATTCCGCTCTGCTCACGCCTCCATTTTTACCATAACATCATGCATGTGACTTTCACTTCCGGTCGGCACGAGTTCGTATTGGGTGCGATCATCAGGGTACTTACAGGTATTGATTGAAACTCCCGGGGGATAGCAGTCATCAATATCGTTGATAAACAGGGTAGGTGAAAAAACCCCGCCTTGAGGAACTCCAGCTATAACCTCTCCACTACAAGAAACTAGCCCTGGGAGCTTGACCTGCAATGTCCTACCGGAGAGATAACTTTGAACCCAGTTCCAGAAACTGCGAGAGATATTCATGGTAGCTAGTTTCTCAAGTAAAGTGGCGTGATCAACAAGATCAAACGCTTTGCGGAAATCCAAAAATAAGGCATGCACGTCGCAAAACGGACTCGTTGGCTCAGTAGCATTGAACCAATCTTGGGTTATACTTGCGAGTGCCGTTACAGTTGACCGCTTTTCCTAAAATGCATGCTGGGTAGCGTTGATCTTCATGTTACTTTTATTCAGCTTGAGTTGGATTTTCTCGAGAACTTTCGCAGCTTGAGGAAGGACAGAGATTTGTCTGAAGTCGTTATTAATGTCCGTTGGATTACTAACTTTGGGTACAGGACTAATCAACGCGTGCTTGTATGCTGTTGGGTACTTGCACTGCTGTATACTAGCACAAATAATATCATGTAAAGCAGACGCTATCTCTTCGTTAAAAGATTTCAAGAACCACGCCGGTACTTCGTCACAACCTATAGCCTTCCTGCCATTAAGATGTTTCATTATGGCTTTTACTTGACCGATACTTGGAAGGGGAGGTGGTCTATCTTGCAGTCTATCAGATATTTCTGAGGCCAGCAAAGCCGTCGCCGTTCTATTTTTCCAAGGTGCTGTAAAGGCTTGCAGTAACTTATCTGCAACCTGTTTTAGCTCATCAGATGACGGGGCTGTAGGTGTTGTTCTTTGTCTTTCGGCACCGCAGAGCGCGTAAATATAGATTTATACCATTTGTGTGGATTAGACTTGCGAAATTCGCTCGCCTTTGTTTCTTAAAACTTGCGTTTTGCATTCTCGATGAGATTTGCAACTTTATCTTTCATCTGCTTGTATCTATCCTTGTCACCTTTAGAAAAGGCCTTCTCGCGAGCGCGAATTGCGCCTTTAATATGTGGTGTCATCCATTCCTTGTCGCTTGGGTGCATACGCACGCATTTTTGAGGAGTACAGGTGTTAAGATCTTCAATTAGTATATTATTGAACGCCTCGACTTTCTCATCCACATCTTTCGCTTCGAAAGCAGACTCCCAGTTCTCGTGGTCAAGCTTTAACCCAAGAGATCTGATGTTATCAGCTTTGAGACTTCTGGCGGTTATCACAGACGATTTGCCAGTTGGTCGATGCTTCAGCGGAGCCTAAAGGATACACTGATGATCTGAGCGCCCCAAGGGAGGCAGATGTTGAGCCTCACCATATATATTACCCATGTTTGTTAGAATTTGGTCAAGAATATTATTTCCGCGAGTCGGGGCTTTAACAATTTTCCGCAAATCAAATCTCCGACACAGTGAGCGCGGATCCAGTTGGTTGAATTCAACCGTAATCACTATTCCCGCTGACGGCCTTTCAAAACCTGGTTAACAGGATGTGCTCTCCGAGCTTCTGATAGGTTTCTGTCAACTTAGGGAAATGTTGTCTCAGGGTGTCTGCAATGTGCAACTCTTTCCCTCTCTTGTATATTGACCGTCTAGATCATATCGTTGCATCCTCAAAATCATCTTTTGCCATCTATTCGGGTCAGAGACCAGCGGCTTATTGAAGATCGTCTCCAAAGGCATATGGTCCGAATTCAACGATCACTGATCTTCCATAGGTATATTGGTGAAACCTTTCTGTCGCACACACAATCGCAAGAAGTTCTTTTTCTATCTTTGCAAATTTTTTCTGCAGGAGTCAGGGCGCTGCTTGCATAAGCTGGCGGTCTACCATCCTGGAAAAATGCGGCTCCCCGACCCACTTCGGTGACATCGCAATGAATCACCAGGTCCTCTCGCTCATAATGCTTCAGCAGTGGTGGAGCTGTTACCATTTCCTTGATCCTAATGAATGATCTGTCATGAATTTTGTCCCTTACATATTCTGTACACTTTTAGGTAAGCTGCGTGAAAAGGCTCC
>NC_090883.1:36810912-36820912 GCF_036669925.1 Montipora capricornis
CTGGTCTTAATTCCTGTTATTCCACTCTTAACGACCTTTTACACAGAAGAATTCTCAATAGTCACCAGTGGGACAAGCTGTTCCCTGGTAGTGGAGCTGCTCCGGACTCCAACACTTTTGATATAACTCTGCTTTTTCTCCTTCTGACCAACATTTGTGGACTTACCCCTCCCCACACAGGATGGCATTGCAAACCAGCCCCAAGTGACACCTCTCACGAGGCAAACCTCGCTCGCATTAAGTTTTTCCGTAATCAAGTGTATGGGCATGTGACAACAACTGGTGTGGATGTACCAACATTCAATGCTCTGTGGAAGGAAATAAGTGCCGTTTTAGTGTCTCTTGGGTTAAGTCAGCCAGAGATTGATCGATTAAAGGCAGAACAATGTGGGGAGGAGGATTATATTGATGCCTTACGGGAATGGGCAGAGAGTGAAAGGGATCTCAAGTCCAGGATTGAGGACGTTCATCGAATTGTTACTGAAATCCGTGAGACACAACACGACACCGATCAGGAAGATAAAATCCTGAAGAAACTTGCAAGGGTTGACACTAAACGTGATGTCAGAGATTACACAAAACGATACTTAGAAGGAACCCGTGAGTCTTTCTTTGCTGAAATCAACAGCTGGTTGGATGATGAAAGCTCTCCAAATCGTGTCTTGGTGCTCAGTGGAAATGCAGGGATGGGGAAATCTGTCATCGCTGCTGAGATGTGCAGAAGAATGCAAGAAGCTGGCAGATTGGCGGGGAGCCATTTTTGTCACCATGACAGAGCACGCCACAAGAATCCCAAGGTGATGATGCAGTCTTTAGCCTTTCACCTGTCATGCCTTCTCCCAGAGTACAAGGAAGCCCTTGTGGAACAGCTCTCGGGGAATCTCGGTGTAGAGATAAACGACATGAAAGTCACAGATCTGTTTGATTTGCTTTTTTTAGAACCTCTGAACAGGGTAACACATTCTGGTTTTACATCTCTTGTGGTTATAGATGCTTTAGATGAAAGCGAATATCAAGGGCGAAATGATCTTCTTGACTTGATTGCCAAGTTGTTTAAAAAGTTACCATTTTGGCTGCGATTTTTCGTGACGACACGACCTGAAGTCAACATTTGGGACAGCCTGAGAGATTTGCAACCATTGCGTTTGGAGGCCAAAGATGAAGACAACTTGAAGGACATTCGTTTTTACTTTAAACAGAATCTAGTAAGCGATTTATTAAAAGTTCAAAGGCCCGAGCTGGTCTTAGATGATCTCGTGCAAAAGTCAGGAGGAGTCTTTCTGTGTGCCCAGTTTTTGTTAGATTTTATAAGGGCCAAGTGTTCAACTCTTCTTACCTTTGAACAACTGGAGATAACCCTACCGGCAGGCATTTCGTCTGTGTACCAGTCCTATTTCCAGCGGTTGGAAGAAGACTTGAATAAGGAACTGAACACAACTGAAGAGCAATTTCTTTGCTTCCTGGGTGCGATTGCAGCTGCAAGGGAACCACTGCCATTGGGTTTTGTTCCTAAGCTGTTGTGTAAGAACTTGTCGTCCGCGATTGTTATGCGAAAGGTGAGCACAGCTATTGCCATTGTGTCATCACTTCTTCCTGTTCACGATGACCGGATTCATTTCTTTCATAAATCAGTCAAGGACTGGTTGACTGACAAGTTACGCTACAAGCAGCACAATTTTAGTGTGGAGGAAATAGGAGGCCATAAGATTCTTTCTAATCTTTGCTCTAACGAATTCGACGAGTTAAAGAGAAAAGGCGTTAGCAGCAACTCACAATCCTTCACTGACACTACAAGGTATGCCTTGGAACATGGTATTCAGCACATGCTACAGTTAGACCAGGACGTGAAATTAAGTGATGAAGACGTGTTTGAAAACTATTTGTTAGATCTAGAGCTTTTGTATGCAAGGCTTTGTGTGAACATGCCAGCAGCCACAGAGGATATCGTTGGTGCAATGAAACATGGTGGTTTGGAAACGGTATCTACCGAGTGTTATGAGACCCTTTCGTCATTATTGATTGTTTTAAAGAAGCACCGCGCAACCTTACAGCAATATCCCTTTGCTATCTTTCAATTTGTGTTGAATGACGGAAGTAGTAAACTATCCTCTGACTCCAGCCAGCTTCTGGAGACCAAGTATTCCGATAAGCCTTACATGGAGTACTTAGAAAAAAGTGACTCCCAAGGACCTGTTCAAGCTCGGTTTGATTGTTGTTCACCTGTGGCTTGTGTCGATGTGTCCCCTAGCCTGGAATTTATGGTGTGTGAATGCCTTGATGGATCCATTCAGATGTGGTCGCTTGCTTCTGGTAACCTCAAATGGAAACGTTGTGTCAAACCAAAAAACCATTTCCCTTCATCTGTTGCATTCAGATTCATCAGTAGAGATGATGAAGTTTCAGTTGAAAGGTCATCTGTGTGTGGTTTTTACCGTTCTGTGGTATTTCATCCCAGCAAGGATGTAATCTTGCCAGGAGGGCTAAGCCATTCTTATTCCTTTAATGGAGACTTGAAGCCTCTTTTTCCCACCAGTAAGTGCAGTTTTTCTGTCTGTTCTATTTGCGGCGACGAGATTTTGACTGATTGTCCCTACGATGCAAAATGTCTTATCGTGTGGAATCTAAACGATGGCAGGGAGATTGATCGTCTCAAGAGAGATAAAAATATTTTATCGTTTGCCATGTCCCAAGATGGAAAGATTGTGGCAATTTCCCATTCAACTGGCTTTGTTTGTTTAGTTGACCGGAAAAATGGTTTTTCAACTCTAGCAGAGGCAGCCTTAGAGTCTGTGTGTGGAATGATTAGGTTCTCACCGGACAGTCGATTTCTTTGGTGTTTTCATGTTTTCAGGACTATTAATGCCGGTCTTTTCTATGCGTATTCTTTAAGAGTCACTGAGGAGCCTGAGCATCGCTATTCTATGAAGAACGTTGTTGACTTTTCCAGTCGGAATTTCTTTGAGATAGGATCCCACAGAATCGGTGGCTTTTTGTTAGGAGATCCTGTGAGTTCAAAGGATCCATGCACGGTTTCTGACGTAGTGCTTAATAGCCATTCTCTGTTAAGGAACTACATTGTACATGGTGATTACATTGAAATGGTTTATCGGAATGCACTAAGGAAGAACACAGAATTCCAATATGTCCAATCTCTCCGATTCTCGTTTTCCGGCGAGAGTGTTTATGCAGACGTATCTGTCGGACTGGGATCGTTCAAACGTCGAATTATCGTGGCTTGGGACGTTTCGAATGGGGAACTTAAGGGACAGAAAGAGTTTGAAAATGTTCTTCTCATTGACTTCGTAGATTTAAAAGCTGGAATTTTGTTTGCAACTGCGAGCACTCTTGAGCTTTGGAACTTTGATTTGTCTGTCTGCACGCGACGATGGATGTTTGGCGCGGATGCTCTCTTTCCTATTTCAGACCATCAGGTGGTATGCATATCATTTAAAACGGGAGATGGGATCATTTTAGATACTGTTCACGGTGGAGAGCATAAGGTAACGTTTAAACTGCACCATAAGTTGATTGCTTGCTACAGGGACCTCCAGCTGTTTGTCTCAAATGACGACGGGCAAAAGTTCATTGAATTGAAGCACCTGGGTAAAACCGAACCGCTGTGGTGTGCACTCACTGGTACCAGTTTGTTTTGTGCGAGGGGATCATTTTCTCCCAAGGGTCAATTTATTGTTGTTCATGAGTTAAATGGCGTATACGTTCTCGATGCAGTTTCTGGTAACTTGCGTGTTAAATTGAGTGATAACCGCGTTATGGGTTGTAAATTCACCAGTGACGAGGAATGTGTTGTTCTGAATGACGCCTGCCTTAAGCTGTTCAACGTCAGATCAGGAGATCTACTCTGTGTTATGGGTGTTGGTGTGGATGAGCCTTACCTTTTAGAAACTTTTCCCACTGGAGGTATCATTGCCATTTGTTCAGAGCTAGGGTTGGACTTAAAAATTATCAAGGTAAAACACCCGGGAGAAAAGACACTCAAAAGTGAGGCAAAAAGGTAAGTTGGCAATTTGTTGTTTGAGAGCCAAGTATTTTTAAAATGCATGTGGTCTTTCAAATGCTGTGCCCACTGTCGTGGCCAGCAGCACCTTGAGCGAATACTGTTCGGCAAATGACCACACGACCCACACTGAGATCTTCTGTATGCACTACAAGGTATCCAACAAAGCATTGTTATCAAAGGTTAGTGGTTGCTTAGATGTGTGTTTTTGTTCCCATATAGGGTGATACGAGCTTACATTACTGTGTTGCGTAGTCTGCTTGTGGGCTCATTCTCGCATCTCTTAATTAGCGCGAGAATCCCGCTCCTTACACTTACAGTGTATATGTTCTTTGGATAAGAGCCGCTAAAATTGTGTTCACATATCGACCGTTATGTTGATGGATAAGGTGCTTATTGGTGGGTTGATACTCTTTTGAGTAAATCCGTTAATAACAGATACAAAAACAATTAAAGCATTGGTGGTCACACAATAATTTCACAAACACAATAATCAGGCCAATATCTTGCGCATGTGTAAAGCGATTTGACACTGGGCATTGGCAACCTTGGACAGCTGTTTTGACAGCTACTTGGGCGTCATCACCATGGCGTAACCGAAACGACAGTTACGAGTGGGCCGGGATTGGACTGTTACCTTTGAATGTGAAAAGCTCCTAATTTGGTGAGGAGCCACCATATGTGAATATTACCTTTTCGAGACTGGTTTCTCCTTGCCCCTTAGCTTTCTATCCTTTGATGGTGACAATAATGAAGATGACGGGTTTATTATTGCCTTCACGTAAAACGATAAGCGGGAACCGACAGAAAATAATAAAAATTTAATGTTTCATGTTGGGTCCTGTTCTTGAGAAGTTGTTGGCAGTATCTGTAGATAACAGGTCAATGGTTGCGGCAAATTCTTTGATTTTTTGTCAAAATCAAACATCCAGTCAGACGTTTGCCGTTGGTGGGAATGCGATGCTCAATTTCCCTACTGCGTTTGCTAGAAGAAGCAAGAGGCAAAATTTTAAAATTACTCGAGTGACAATTTGATCAATCAGTTGAATTAATATTTGTTACTTTTCCTGCAGGTCCAAGTGTCAGGGGCGAGTTTCTTGTTGTCTTATCATCTGAAGAAACAACAGTGACGATTGTGACCGCAAAGTTTCCTGGCGCGTCTTCTGGACAAATACAAGAGAAAACTTGTACATATTTTGAGCTCTGTTTCATACTGGCAGAGCTGTACAATGTTTCCTGATTTGTAGTAGATGTGGTAGGTTTTTTGCAGACGAATGGTGTAACAGCATACACTTTGTTGGTCGCGTTTCAGTAAGTTAGCTTGTTTTTTTTTAACCGATTCAGGTAGCTGTAAATTGGCGACGAATGTGGATACGTTTACGATTAGAACTGTGGATAAATAATGTCTTATTCTTTATAATCAGTCTGGGTCTTTTTTTGGTGCCTTGAGAAAGGAAAGTTGTACAATCTGACATTTGCGCTAAAAAAATCTTTTGCTTTCTAATTTTTTTACCCTGAAGTTTTTCCGCTGGAAAGTTTGAAACTTTTTTTAAATATGCGTTTTATTCGTATGTGTAACCCGGCCGGGTGTGAAGTTACACTTGTTTGCTCAATTCAGCCTTTTTAAATCTGCAATAATTTAGCTGTAGAGCTGATTCAGCTGTAGAGACATCCATTGTATTAGTTCTAACTTGAATGCCACTGCAAGTTCGGGAGATGGAGAAAAGTGTCATCCAGGGTTAAATTGGCGAATACGTATTTGAATATTGTCGATTTTGTGCCCAAAGTAATCGAGACCTCCCCGAACAAAAACTGAGGCCTTCACCACGTGAACTTCTATTTCATATTTTGAAATCATAGGATGCTTCTCAAGATAAACCGGACTTACATCACCTTCACCACGTAGCCTGCGTAACAAGCGTTTTCAGCGGGCGAGAATAGGGCGAATGCCAGCTGGAAACCCTGGGCGCTTACCATTTGTCAGAAAAAACCCGTTGTTCCGGTGGGAAAACAAATGGAACGGTTGACACCAACGGAAATTTTCTGGAAAGAAGGCACAGCCTGCGAAGGTTGTCTTCTTTTTCCACTTTTACAGAGTCGACCAGACTGTTTGCACCACTAGAACCCAATCTCGACCCTAGAGCTCTTCTCTTGACCGAGGGAGAGAAGAGCTCTGGGGAACCCAGAAACAAAGCGTCTTCGCATTGGTTTTCGTGAAGAACAATCAAAAGCGTCTCAAATTGGTGCATTCATGTTAGCACCAGGAGTGAGCAGGCGCCGTAAGGTTCAAATAGCTAATTTTTGGCTGTAAGAACCCTACGACGCATGTTCTCCTACGCAGAGTTTCCCAGAGCCTTGGGTCGACCCGAGGCTCTGGTGACGACAATGCACTAGAACCAGGCACCGATGCGAGGATTACATCACTTTACTTGGCGGGCATTGGCCGCCACATTTATTTGTCAACGATGAAATAATTTATGAAATGGGTCATATATGAACTGTGGATATGAAATCAAGTGACGCTGTGATCTTCGCAGTTATGCAATTGCAATTGCGTAAAGAAGCCTGAAATTCCATATATCATAGACCCATACACCCATTTTTCATAAACCCACAAATGACCAGCTCCCAACGTCAGTGGCTTCATAGCTCAGTTGGTTAGAGCGTTTCACCGGTATCGCGAGGTCACGGGTTCAATCCCCGTTGAATCCTGAAAATTTCAGGCTTCTTTACGCAATTGCAAAAATTGCGTTCATAACTGCGAAGATGACAGCTTCACTTGACATTTATTTGTACACAGACTCTTACGGCATTCGAAAATGGAGTCACAAATGAAACGGCTCATTCCATTTCCCATTTAAAAAAACTTCTGACCGAAAACTAAATGGTAAGCGGCCCCTGTTACGCAGGCTACCTCACCACTCGGCCATGCTGCCTCCTCAAATTTTATATATTGACACACCCAGTGGATCTAAGGCCGTGTTCACATTAGGCTTCGATTATGATCGAATTATAATCCAATTAACTTTGGAAAGGGTCAACATCAAGTAATTACAGTACGTGATTATAATTGGATAATTATTTCAAACGACCTCAAGGGGATTGTTTGAAGTAATTACAGTGCGTAATTGAACAGAATGGCGAACACGTGGTGGTATGAGCGAACGACACTTCTATGCTCGGAAGCTGTCCTTGGTTCTCTTCTCGCCTCAAGCATCGTGATGGTAATCGCAGCAGCCACGCGATACGGCGCCATTTTGTCTCCCTGCGAGGTTACCCAGCCTATTGTATTTGAATTTTCGCAGATGTGAACAGGACCATAATTGAATAAAATTGAATAGAGTATGATAGCCTGAATAATACTTCAGTTGATCATAATCAACGTTGAGTGTGAACACGGCTTTAAGGTTTTTGCTCTTTAGCATTTGGTCAACTAGGGGCTCCGAGGGCTGAGGCAATCGTGCGTGACGTCGAATTTTCTACACATAGTATTGCGTACGATGATTGACGCAGTTGTGAGAGTATTTGCCTGTAATCAATGTGGTCCGGTTTGGATTCCCAGACTTGACAGTTGACACTCTACTCTGCTCCGAGAAATTGTTCTCCAACTCCTGCCATTTTACATTCTCAACAAAAACCGACGTTGATTTGATCCGCTTCAACCCTTTGAATTCCAGGAGTGATCGGTTTGTAAATTCTCTTCACAACGTCAATGTAATGTCATTCAGATAGTATTGAGAATGGAGAATATTATCAGCTGAAGAGGTGTGATCTTGATATAACACCAAATTTTCAAAAAATCAATGGTTCTAGTTAGGAGAATGAACGTTTCGATCGTGGCAATAGAAGGGTTAATTTAATTCGATTTGTTTTGATTTACAGTCTCTCCAATTTGTACACAAAAAAACGTTAGCTAAATATGCTTATAATACTAACTAGTTTACCTAAGTGACCTTTTTCATTGAACGATTCGAATTTACTGTTTGTTGTGTGAGTGTAGAGCAGGCTCTATTCTCGTGCATCTTAATTTCTTTATTCGCGCACAACCACAATTCCTTGCGCCTTTGACCACAACCCCTGGCGTTTTGAAGAAAAATGTGTTCTTCTCCCAATTAGAGAGTTGCCTCGTTCGTTCGCTTCAGGCTCACTCACTGCGGCAGCCATTATTTATCCTTTGAAGTATCGTCGTGTCATACGGGAACGATTCATACCGGCGCGAGTTAACCCCGGTTTCTGTACCGGAGAAAGAATTTCATTTCGGTACGAAAGTTCGCAACGGTGTCATTTAAACGAGGAACAACCACTCGTTTCGGTATGAACTTCATTCTCGTTCCCAGAGCTGCGATCCTCTTGGCCGGCGCCACGGATCGAGCCGAGGCGCTGGCCAAGAGGATCGCAGCTCTGGGAACGAGAATGTATGAACTTGACCTCTGGGTTGACTGGAACCGGTAGCGCATGAGGGAATTTCGTCAATCCAAAATGGCATGTATTTGATCAACGTCAAGTGTGCCTTCATGCAAACTCGATATGAAATAAAGTAAGTATCTTGTAAACACGATAGGAAATCAATTAGTCATCCCGGTAAGGAACTCGCTCCGGAGACGAGTTTTCTCATGCAAACAGCCCCTTTGATTGAGTTTTACTGGTTCTCAAGGAAGTCGAACAACCCCTTTCCAGGACCTCTCTGTTGGCTTGGGAGGTTGGAAAACGAAATTGGAGAGTTTGGGTGTCCTGTGGGGTTCGCCATATTTTCAATGCTGAAGAACTTTGGAAGTTGCTGGATATCTCGAGGTAAGTGAGTTGTTCGTCACGACAAGGTTTAAGGCGACGTGATTTGTGACGTTTCTCTCCCTAAAAGTTTACTAAGCGGGCTCTAGGAAATTACTAAGTACTTATCGCTAATTGACGTTTTCTGTGTACTTTAATAGTATCTCATGGAACTGTGCTATGATGTGATATGATTCGTATATTGGAGCTTGGCCTTCATTTAACAGGTAACCAATCGAGTATGTGCGGTGATTTAAATCTAGTTTTCACAGCAAAGAAACTTGCCTATTTCTCGCCATCGGCACTTTATAGACACTGGAAGCATTGTTTTTTCCTTATGTAACGATCTTCCATCTTGTACATGTAGCGTCTGGTCTCATGTAAGGTTTTTTCACTGGAAACAATTTTAACTGCAGAGCACAATGTCGATTGTAATTGTGTTGTAAAAACACTTGAATCATGGTGTTTTTAAATACTTTGCTAATAGTAAGTAAATTTAATTAGCTTTATTGTACTACAGGTAAAGTACGTGTTTTTTGCTATTCAATTCCACAAGTCGCCCAAGCTCGATAGAATTAATTTTTGTGTATTTCTAGGAGTAGAAATATAAGGATTCGTATGGGGAAAACGATTTTTCGCAAAATGCAAAAAACTATTTACGATTTAAAGTAGAAATAGGTATCTCAAAGTGCCAATGAGACAGTCAATATAATACATAGTTTGCAGATTTGTATCAGAGTTCCAAAGTACTCAACAGTAGTTTTAATTTTTTTATTCGAAAGTACTGAAACTCAACTTATCTTGGTAACAATAATACAATAATAGAAATTGCACACTTTGTATCTCCAAAAACAATGTAAATGTCAACGTGTTTAGCAATAATATAGAAAGTACTGCTGTAATATTTGAACGGCTGTAATTTTAACAGGAATATACCATAATTAAGATGAATAAAATCAGTGCCATGTAAAAAATTGCTAAAGCATTTTCAGACTTTTCAGTGTGAAACATGTAATGGGGAATCAAACTCTCTAGCACATGAAACTTTAAAGTTGTTTTACTTGTAGAATTTTTATTTTGCAACAGGGCTCGACGCTAACGGTAGCCAACTAGCCACAGGCTAGTGAAATTTCAGTTTTGGCTTGAAGATTTTGAGTTTCCACTAGCCGTTGGGGCTAGTAAATATTGTGAAGCAGTGGAGTTCTAGACGAAAACAAA
>NC_090883.1:36825912-36838412 GCF_036669925.1 Montipora capricornis
TTGATTCTATTTAATGGTCTTGTGAGAATTCAGCGTTAGCCTTGGTATCTTATCATGACCGTTGACAACCGATGATCTCATAAATGCTCAATTCATGTTGAATCTGGAAAAAAAACCTCACAGGAAGATACAATTTATGAATGTCTGGATAAGATTCCAGTGGGTTAGAAATTCTGCATGGGACGATTGTGTGCCTTGTCACTCAGTACTGCTTTTCTGCAATGGCATACGTCTTCGAAGTTTTGTAGTCACTTGTAAATCAAGGCTGTTCATTTTATAAGTATAAGTCAAAGGTAATTGTTGAACAGCCAAATACAGGCATTCATTTGATCCTTGATTTCTTAGCTTACTCGTATATGTAGCGGTAAATCATAGGCACTGTAGTTACATTCCTCAGGTAAAGATAATGGTTGGTTGATAATTTTTTATCATTAATCAGACTCTGATGAACACTGGAAACCAATTAGGCATTCGATTAATTATTCTATTTTTCTTTTCCGTGCAGATACAATATGAGAAATCATTAGTTTGGATTACAATGGCCACATCTGGTCCTCTGGCGAGCTCTGAGGACAAGACAAATGGAGCTAAGCTCAGTAGACTTCTTATCGATGGTGGAACAACTGTACTGAGAAATGTTTTTGACAATCATCACCCTCCTGCAAACTTAGCAGCTGATCTTAATGCATGTTATTCCATCCTTAACAAGCTTTTACGTAGAAGAATTCTCAATGGTCACCAGTGGGACAAGCTCTTCCCTGGTGGTGGAGTTGCTCCGGATTCCAACACCTTTGATATAACTCTGCTTTTCCTCCTTCTGACCAACATTTGTGGACTTACCCCTCCCCACACAGGATGGCATTGCAAGCCACCCCCAAGTGACACCTCTCATGAGGCAAACCTTGCTCGCATTAAGTTTTTCCGTAATCAAGTGTATGGGCATGTGACAACCACTGGTGTCGATGCACCAACGTTCAATACTCTGTGGAAGGAAATTAGTGTCGTTTTAGTGTCTCTTGGGTTTAGTCAGGCAGAGATTGATCGATTAAAGGCAGAGCAATGTGGAGAGAAGGATTATCTTGACGTTTTACGGGACTGGGCAGAAAGGGAAGCGGATCTCAAGACTCAACTTCATGACATGCGTCAGCTTCAGACCACAGTCAAACACAATGTCGAGGAAAACAAATCTATCCTTAAAGACTTGCGAATCCAGCAGTCAACAACCCAAGGAATTGTTGAGGAAGGCAATTTCATGATTGAAGACATACATCAAATTGTTACTGAAATCCATGAGACACATCACAACACCAATCAGGAGGATAAAATCCGAAAGAAACTTGCAAGGGTTGACACCCAACACGATGTCACAGATTATGGAAAGAGATACTTAGAAGGAACCCGTGAGTCTTTCTTTGCTGAAATCAACAGGTGGTTGGATGATGCAAGCTCTCCAAATCGTGTCTTGGTGCTCAGTGGAAATGCAGGGATGGGGAAATCTGTCATCGCTGCTGAGATGTGCAGAAGAATGCAAGAAGCTGGCAGATTGGCGGGGAGCCATTTTTGTCACCATGACAGAGCACGCCACAGGAATCCCAAGGTGATGATGCAGTCTTTAGCTTGTCACCTGTCATGCTGTATTCCAGAGTACAAGAAAGCTCTTGTGGAACAGTTCTCTGGAAATCTAGGTGTAGAGATCAACAACATGGAAGTGGTAGATCTCTTTTATTTGCTTTTTTTAGAACCTCTGAACATGGTAGCAGATCCAGGTTTTACATTTCTTGTGGTAATAGATGCCTTAGATGAAAGTCAATACCAAGGGCGAAATGAGCTTCTTGACGTGATATCCAGTTTGTTTAAGGATCTGCCACTTTGGCTTCGATTTTTTGTGACTACGCGACCTGAAGTTAACATTTGGGACAGCCTGAAAGATTTGCGTCCACTGCGACTGGAGCCAAAAGATGAAGACAACTTGAAGGACATTCGGTTTTACTTTGAACAGAGTCTAAGCGATTTATTACAAGTTGAAAGGCCCGAGCTTGTCTTAGATGATCTCGTGCAAAAGTCAGAGGGAGTTTTTCTGTGTGCCCAGTTTTTGGTAGATTTTATAAGGGCTAAGTGTCCAATCGTTCTTACCTTGGAACAACTGGAGAAGACCCTTCCGTCGGGCATCTCGTCTGTTTACCAGTCGTATTTCCAACGGTTGGAACAAGACTTGTTTAAGGAACTGAACATAACAGAAGAGCAATTTCTTTGTTTTCTGAGTGCAATTGCAGCTGCAAGGGAACCACTGCCGTTGGGTTTTGTTCCTAAATTGTTGTGCACGAAGTCGTCGTCCTTGAGTGTTATGCGAAAGGTGAGCAAAGCCATTGCCATTGTGTCATCACTCCTTCCATTTTCACGATAACCTTATTCATTTCTTTCATAAATCAGTCAAGGACTGGTTGACAGACAAGTCACGCTACGAGCAGCACATTTTCAGCGTGGAGGAAATGGAAGGCCATAAGATCGTTTCTACTCTTTGTTCTAAGGAATTTGACGAGTTAAAGAGTAAAGGTGTTAGCAATTCGCAATCCTTTACTGGCACTTCAAGGTATGCCTTGGAACATGGTGTTCAGCACATGCTAGAGTTAGACCAGGACATGAGATCCTGCAGCATGGAACAAGTGATTGGAAACTATGTGTTATGTCCTGAGCTTTTGTATGCAAAGATTTGTGTGAACGTACATATCAGCAGCCACAGAAGATATCGTTTGTGCAATGAAACATGGTGGTTTGAAAACGATATCTACCGAGTGTCAAGAGACACTTTCGTCATTATTGATTGCTTTAAAGAAGCACCGCCAAACCTTAGAGTTATATCCGTTTACCATCTTTCAAAGTCTGTTGAACGAAGGAAGTAGTAAACTATCCTCTGACTCCCGCCAGCTACTGGAGACCAAGTATACCGATAGGCCTTACCTGGAGTTCTTAAGAAAAAATGACTCCCTAGGAGATGTTCAAGCTATGTTTTATTGTTTTTCACGGGTGGTTTGTTTCGATGTGTCCCCCAGCTTAGAATTCATGGTGTGTGAATGCTGCGATGGATCCATTCAGTTGTGGTCACTTGCTTCTGGTAACCTCAAATGGAAGCGTTATGTCAAACCAAAATACTATCATTCGGTATTTCCCCAATTCAGAGTCATCAATACCGATGATGCATACCAACCAGCAGATTTTGAAAGGTCATCCTTGTTAGGTTTTTACCGTTCAGTGGTGTTTCATCCCAGCAAGGATGTCATCTTGCCAGGGGGGCTAAGCCATTCGTTTTCCTTTAATGGGGACTTGGAGCCGCTTTTTCCTACCAGTAAGTGCAGTTTTTCTGTCTGTTCAATATGCGGCGACGAGATGTTAAGTGATTATCCACACGATGCAAAATGTCTTGTGGTGTGGAATCTAAACGATGGCAAGGAGATTAATCGTTTCAACAGAGATAAAAATATTTTATCTTTTGCGATGTCCCGAGATGGAAAGCTCGTGGCTGTTTCCCATTCAACGGGCTCAGTTTGTTTAGTTGACAGGGAAAGTGGTTTTTCAACTCTGGCAGAGGCATCTTTGGACTCTGTGTGTGGAATGATCAGATTCTCACCGGACAGTCGATTTCTTTTTTGTTTACGTGTAAAACGTGTTAACGTCAGATATTATCATTTAGGAGGCACTGAGAGGCTTTGTTTAGGAGTCACTGAGGGGCCTGAGCGTCACTATTCGATGGACGTTGTTGATGTTCCTAGTTGTAATTCCGTTGAGTTAGAATCCCATGGAATCGGTGGCTTTCTGTTAGGAGATCCTTTGAGTTTGCCAGATCTGGACATTTATTCTGTTGTAGTGCTTAATAGCCATTCTCTTTTAAGGAACCGCACGTCGGGCCGTTACATTGAAATGGTTTATCGGAATCCACCAACGAAGAACCCTGAATCCCGATATTTCGATTCTCTTCTATTCTCGTTAACCGGCGAGAGTGTTTATGCGAAAGTAACGGTTTGTAAGGGATCGGAGTACATACCGCAACGAATTATGGCTTATGACGTTTTAAACGGGGAAGTCAAGGGACAGAAAGAGTTAGAAGGACCTGATATGCGTAATTTTGTAGCTGTAAAACAAGGCATCTTGTGTGCAACGAAGGGCACTCTTGAACTGTGGAACTTTGATTTGTCAGTCTGCATGCGACGATGGATGTTTGGCGCGGATGCTCTCTTTTCTATTTCAGATGATCAAGTGGCATGCATAACATTTAAAAAGCGAGGTGGGGTCATTTTGGATGTTGTTGGTGGAGAGATTGTGGAAACATTTAAACTGCCGCCCGGGAAATTGCTTGCTTGGCACAAGGACCTCCAGCTGTTTGCCTCCACTGATGGTAGGGAAATTGAACTGAAGCAACTTGGTAAAACCGAACCGCGGTGGCGTTTCTTCCTGGGTCCAAGCTTTGGTCTTCTTGGTGTGATGGCATCATTTTCACCCAAGGGTCAATTTCTATTGATAGGTGAGAAGATCGTCGCGCGTAGTAAGTACGTTCTCGATACAATTTCTGGTAAAGTGCGTCTTAAATTGAGTGATGACTTCACTGGCTATTGTAAATTCATCAGTGACGAGGAGTGTGTTTCTCTGACGTCCCCTTACGCATCAGGCTCTCTCCTTCAGCTGTTCAGCGTAAGGTCTGGAGATCTTCTTGTTGCAATGGATGTCACTGTTTGGGACAAGCCGCCCTCCTGTTTAGCAACATTTCCTAGATCGAGTCTCATTGCCATTGGTTCAGGTCAAGGGTTAGAAATTATCAAAGTAAAATACCCGGGAGAAGAGACACTCAGCAGTGAGGCAAGAAAGTAAGTTTTTTTTAAATACACATAATCTTTTTTTATCACCTACGGGGCAAAATTACTGAATGCTGATTGGCTGAGACGCAGGGCATTTTTTCTTAATCACGAGGACAATTTTGGTAATCAAGAAGAGGGCATGATTACTTGATCCTGATTGGTTAACAGTTGCTCATCCAGAGCAAGTGAAGTTTCAAGAGAATCCTCTTCCAGAATAAACTTCTTTTTTGTGCACATATCAAATACATTTTAAACGCTATTTCTATTGACAGCAACGACTTATTGAATTGAACTTTAACCGAATGGGAGCGTGTTGATTCTCATTTGTCGCGGCACGGACGGGCTTTCCCCAACAACTTTGCCCTTTATGTGATAAACATGTAATCGCCATGTTCTCTCGTGCAATTAAGGATTAATTTCACTTGTATTTTCAAAGTTTTTCAAATCGCCCTCGTCATTTTGCGACTCGGGCAATTTTGTGAAAACTTTGAAAGTGCGCGTGAAGTTAATCCTTAATTGCTATCGGACCCATGCGATTACATGTTTATCACATAAAGGACAAAGTTATTGAGGAAAGCCCGTTCCGTGCCGCGACAAATACTGAAATTATCAAGGTAAAATACCCGGGATAGGAGACACTAAGCAGTGAGGGTAAAAAGTAAGGTACCATTTATTGTATAAAAGACAACCTTTTTTTAAATGCATGTAATATTTTAAATACTGTATCCACTATCGTGGCCAGCAGCACCATGAGCGAATACTGCTCGGTAAATGACCACACGACCCGCTGATATCACAAGATATTCTGTGTGTACTTCGAGCTTGCCCACATGAAGAGTATAAACCATTATCAGTCTATTGTGATTGCGTGGAAGTGTTTGTTATTCCCATATATGGTGATATGGGGGTAGGTACTTGGTGTATTTTGTCATTTAGTGGTTATCTATTGCACAAAATTATCTAAACACCGTAAAACCTTCAGGGTTAGGATTAGCGTTAGCGTTAGGGTTATAGGTTAGGGTAATATAATTACTGAACGTTTTATATCTTGTTTAAAAAAATTTGAAACAATAGAAAAAGAGACACCAAGTACCTGCCGATATGGGTGTGCATGACGGGGTTGAGTAGTTTGCTTGTGGGCTCATTCTCGCACCCCGTAATAGGGAGCTTACGAAACGACGACGCCGACGGCAACGACGACGCTACAAAACAATAGGTTTAGTGAGCAAAAACAATGGTTCTTCACGCTCTGCACGTGCTTGTTACATTTCGGTACATTTCTTTGCCGTCATCTCCTAAATGACGACGTGAAATGACCAAATTGAAGGTTCTGTGGAGGACCTTAGCACATGACGATGAATTTTCAGTTCTCTCTCTACGCTTCCAACTCACTCATACCAGTTTAATTCCTCGACAGTTACTACACATTTTTAACGCGAAACGACATGAAATAGTTTCGTAGTGATATGAATAACGCGAACTCGTATTTTAAAATGAAGTCCTCGTTGCCGTCGCCATCCTCGTTTCATAAGCTCCCTAATTATGGCGAAGGGCTCTGTATCCAATTTCCGCTCTTAATACTTAATGTCCGGTGGACAAGAGCCGCTAAAGTTGTTTTCAAATATTGCCCGCCCTGTTGATGGGTGAAACTCTTTTGAGTAAATCCGGTTCAAAACAGATATAAATCAGTTTAAAGCTAGGTGGACACAAAGTAACACCGATCTGGCGGTGAGGCCAGTGGTACCCTCGGCGTGCGCACAACGCTAGTAGGGAATTTAAGATCTACGACGCGACGGCAGCGAAAACGTCACAAATTATGCATATTTAATGAGCAAAAACAATAGCTTTGCACGCTCTGCGCGTGCATTTTTCATTTTTGTACATTTCTTTTACGTTTTCTGCAAATCTACGACGTGAAATTACCAATTCTAAAGTTTTTCAGAGAACGTGAACACAAGGCAGTGAATTTGAATTTTCTGTCGTACCTTCAACACCGCTTCTCCTAGTTCAGTTCCTGGAAAGTTACACTAGTTTTTAGAAGTTAGATAAGCCAACATACTGACGAAAAATATTAATCAACCTGAAGTTGGAATCTTAAATGACGTTTTCGTTACCGTCGCGTCGCAGATCTTAAACTCCCTAATATGACACCGGAGTGGCAGCCATGGACACCTGTTTCGACCTTGTTAGACTTCGTCACCATAGCATAGCTGTAATGACAGAGATAACGATGACAGCCTCTAGAGGGCCTGGATGGGGCCTTTTTTTTTAATATGTAAAGATCCTAGTTTGGCGAGAAGCAAGAAAACAAAAATGACATGTGACCGCCAACTGTTACGTTAAGCAAGGCGACGACGACGACGGATACGAGATCGTTGTCTAAAAACATTATTTCCCGTTATTGTAAAAATTTTTGCGATTACTCCAAGTAGCTCTACATGGAATGTGAATGTCAACATTTCAGAACTAAAATTGGTAAGAACGGTGTGGATGTTTAGAGAGACGTCCTCACGGTAACCTCGAATTTGATCAGTTCTTGTCGTTGTCATGGCTAGAACGGCGTAGAGATGTAGGGCGTTTTCCATTTACAAAAAAATTTCGATCGGGTGAAAAACATGTTCCATTTAACTCAGGTCCGCCGCCCAGTGATTGCGATTTTACGCGCCAAAATTTAAAAATGTGGCCGTGAATAGCGTGGAAGTGGTAAGACCTTTCAAAAGTTGTAAATGGAACACACATTTCCATCGGAAAGTTTCCAACGGGAAAACAGGACTACCTTTTCAGAAGTTCCGTTTATTCCGGAAATTTTCCAGTGGAACGAACCAAAAACGTGTGTTCCATTTACATCCCAACCGGAATTTCCGGAATTTCTTGGTAAATGGAAAAAGCCCGTACACACTCAAATGGAAAACCGCACCGTGCAGAGGTTTTGTTTTTCCTCATTAGAGCTGTTGTTTTGTGGCGTTCTGGTCCCTAGCATAGAGCGTTTTCACTCACGTGGCCAGCAGCCATATTGGATTACTGAAACAAAAGAAAGCAATTGCATTAAAATAGTGTTCAATTCCCGGAGGATTATTTTGGTACACCATCATGGCCGCCATTCCTTTGTTTGAAACATCAACATGGCCGCCGTGACGTCATGTGAAAACGCTCTATATGGAGGCCCGAATTGCTGACAACGGTGGGCAACTCTTTGCATTGTGGGAACGTTAACTGCGGGTTACAAGTTTACGAGTAGCGGGGCCACGAGTCACATTGTTACGATTTGACTCACCATACGGATATCTGTAGATAACAGGCAAAAAGTTGCGCGAAATCAAACAGGTTCCTTTGATTTTAGCAAAACGCAAATCTCAACTTGACGTTTGCCGTTGACCGCCAACGCGAATCTACATCACTCTTTTGCGCATGCGTTCGCTGAAAACAAAAGCAATAGGCAGAGTTTTAAGTCTATTAGGCTTAAGTTTTCTATTCGATTCCAAACTCTATTCTTAAAACGTGACCTTCTGTAAATCTGCCTAGTTTGATTAATTGAAATACAATAAAGGATTGATCGATGAGTTGATTAATTTGTTTGCCCGCAGGCGCAAGCTTCAGGAGTGAGTGTTGAGTCTTGTGAGCTGAAGAAACAAGGGCTGATGCGACCATTGGACAAGGTTTCCTGCATTTTCAGGACAAACACAAGTGAACTTTGTGAAGCTTGTATATATTCTTAACTGTGTCAGACTGGCAGAGCTGTACAATTTTTCTCGATTTGTAGTTGATGAGCATGAATTTTCAAACTTGCTTGTCATGACCTTTTGAGTAACTATAGCAGACTTTTAGCAGACGAAAGGTGCAACAGCACACACAACGTTGCTCGCATTGAGTATGTTACGGTGTTTTTTACGATATAGGTTGCTGTCGATTGGCGACGAAAGTCAATATATTACGATTGGAACTGTGGATAAATGTTTTTTTTTTATCAGTCAGGGTCTTTTTTGGTGCCTTGTGTAAATAAAGTTGTACTTTAAAATGTACGTTTCATCCTAAAATCTATTGCTATCTAATTCTTGTATGTGAAGTTTTGCCGTTGGAAACTTTGCAAGTGTTTTAAATGCGTTTTTCTCGAATGTGTAACCGGCCGGGTATGAAGTTACATTTATCTACATGTTTTAAAAATGTTAAGTTGAACACGGTTTTAAAGTGTTTTCTTTTTAACTCATGAATAATGAGTTTTGTCGACTACAAATTTAGCACAGATCAAACAATGAATTGAAAACTTACCCGAATCTCATGTAACAGCCAGTTCTACATTTTTCTGTGACTTATTTTCATTTTGTTAAGCCCAGGTTAATTAAACATGTCTTGTTGGTGTTAATGGCGTATTAGTTTGAAATTTATGACTTAGTTTTTTTCCTGTTCTTTATTTTTTTGTCCCTATTTTTTTCTAAGGTTGGCATGAGAGTTATTAAGCTCGAGCTCACGTCGTTTTGTTGTTTTTCATGTCACGCTTACGCGAAATAGATATAACTGTGAGAGTGGTATAATCTACTATGTTCATATAAAGGAAAGTTATATGTATTTCGCGCAAGCGTAAAATGAAAGAATAACATGTCGATTCTACCTGTTGTCACGGACCTGTTTAACACTTCTTTCTCGAGCGCATGTTTTCCAAAGGACAAGAAGAAGTGGTTGCGCATCCAAAGGAGGGAGACCATTGGGTTCTTAGTAATAAACGCCCCATCCTCTCTGGAACAATTGGCGTATGAACAGTTTGTGGAGTTTCTAACAACCAACAACATGCTCTCAAGTCATCAGGGCCCGGTTGTTCCAAAGCCGATTAACTTAATCCAGGATTACTTAAACTTTGGTTTCATTTTTTCAACTTTTTGGTGAAAGTTTCTTTCGCTTATTTTTGTTTTTCAAAATTGACTTCCTCTAATTCGCCGAATATCAGCGTTGAACAGCATTTGGGAGTAGAGAAATAAACTCCTTGGTAAATTTTTAATCTGGGATTAGCATTAATCGGTTTTTGAACAACCGGGCCCAGAGCGGTATAAGCAAAAGCCATTCAACTCAAACTTTAGGGATACTTTTCACCAGTCATCTATATAAGGCAATTGATGAGGGAAATGTGACCGCTGTGCTGATGTTGGACCTTATAGCAAGGGCTTTGACAGTATTGATCATCAGATACTGTTTGCGAAACTACGGAACCTCAATGTATCGGATTCAACTTTGACTTGTTTTCAAAGTTACCTGTCTGGCAAAAACGCGTGCAAATCTATAGCTCCCTCTCGAGTTCTCTTACGGTTAACCGTGGTGTACCACAGGGGTCAATACTTGGGCCCTTGCTTTCCAACCTGTACATCAATGCCTTACCATCAGTCTGCCACATTTGTAGCGTCGAATCTTATGTAGCCGATTCAAAGCTTTACATCTCACTTTCTAAAGAGGATGTTCATACAGGACTTGAAGACCTTCGACAGGATTTGAATCGAGTTGCTTCCTGGTGCTGCGAAAACCGACTCCTTATTAACCCTGATAAAACAAAGTTTTGTGCGCTTGGCTCCAAAAATATGCTGGCGCAAACATATATCCCGCCTTTAACAGTTTAAGGAAACGGACTGCTTGTTGTTGACTCAGTGAAAGACCTTGGTGTGATAGTAGATAAGCACTGAACCTTTCATGAGCACACCAGCACTTTGGCAAGTGAACTGAGAGGAAAACTAGCAATGATCAGCAGAATTCGTCACTTGTTTGATAAACCTACTCTTTTTGATTGTTTTAAACTCTCTCGGTTTTACTAAGGTATTTTATTGTTCATCCGTATGGGCAGGTACTAGTTAATCTAACATTTCTAAACTTCAACATGTTCGGAACTTTGCAGCCCGTTTGTCATCCGGGAAGAGGAAATATGAACACATAACACCTACTCTCAAAGAGTTGAAGCTGTTTTCAGTACAAGAGGCTTTTAGATTTCGAGAGGCCGTTCAGATGTACGAATGTATGAATAATCAGACACGTACTGGAGCTATTTGGTAAATGTGTTTCAGAAGAGGTCCCAGGTTCATAGCTATAACAATAGGGACACAAACGATCTTAATATTCCGAAGTGCCGCACAGCCCTTGCCCAAAAGTCGTTCCAGTATCGCGGCGCAGACAAGTACAATTCGTTGCTACGAGAGTTGCGCAATCTCTATAGTTTGAGTGCCTTTAAACGTAGTCTGAGAAGTCATCTCAGTAGTGACTGATTAGTTAATTGATCATTTCATATATTATTGATAGGTTTTTTACCTCAGTAGGTTATTAATTATTGTAAGTTAATTTTGTAGACCAGTATCGATTTATAGTTTAACATTGTGCGGAAGATCCCCGTACGGGAGCCCTAATAGAGTTATTTGTATATCATGTGTGACCTACAATAGGTTGTTTGTTTTAGTCCAAGTTAAAGTGATTTTATGTATTCCCTGACAGCCTCGATTGGCTCTGCTGTTTACGGGCAGAGGAGGACATCGTAATTGATTGCGTCCTTTATAATCGATTGTAATTGGAACTATAGTGTAATGATTGTAGTTGTAATAAAAGTTACTTCACCAGTAACGAGAGGAAACCCTGAATTTTTCAGGCTTTCCTTTCGTTACTGCTCAAGTAACGTTAATTAAATAGCTGCGATGATCAGCATCTTGACTTGATTCATCTCTCCGCATTAAATAGGCATCGCTTTCATATATATTAACTTTCGTCATATTTGTAATAATAATAAAGGTCTTGATAAAGGTAATATACACTACATTGGATTGACACTCTGATGATAGTTCCCTGTTTGATCCTGCGATTAATCGTATCTTTATCTAAGAGATTAAGCGATCCGCAGTCACCTGTGCAATTTTCAGGAGGACTTGTACTGATGACTCATTAAATCACTTATTATCTGTAGGGAAGATATCTGTTTACAAACATTGTTTTTGTTATTCAAAAGTGCCAACCACAGGAACAAAAGACTCTTTGTTTCGACAGCCAATCAGGCTCTTGGTTGCGCATTAATGACAATAGGTGACGTCAACAACATCATCGCTATTTAATTGACAGACGACCGAAAAGTTGAAATCGTAAATTGCAAGGCCTAGTCTGATACGACAAATATGTGCCCATATCCTAGCCTAGCTGCAGTTTGATGGATCAGTTTTTTCTCAATTGACTGAGCCGAGCTAATTTATGCAACAAAAGACTCCAAATAGACCAGTAGTAGCTATCGCTAAGTGCCAACCAGACAGTCAATATATAATACGTAGTTTGCAGATTTGTAACACAGTGCCATTTTTGAAACCCAATAGTAGTTGGCATTTTTATTTCAAAGTACTGCACTCAACTTACCTAAGTTAACCGTTTGATAGCGATGTTTCTCGTGACGTCACCAATCGTTATCGTTGAAACATTGACTTCTTTTCTTCCGTGGTTGGCAAATTTGAATATTAAAAGAAATAATAATAATAATAATAATAATAATAATAATTTTATTAACACCATTTTCACGAGGTGGCTATTCATCCGTTAATATCTAAGTAAAGTTAATTACAAATTAAAACAAACTTTGGAAAGGCTATGATAAAGCGCTAAATAATTAATATTTACAGTGAAAAAGAAAAAAATTATAATCTGGGGCTGTCT
>NC_090883.1:36845912-36858412 GCF_036669925.1 Montipora capricornis
AGAAATGATTGCCAAGAGAAATATACTGAGAAAGGACTTTAACTCCTGTTGTAATCGACATTCACTTCAAGCAACCGTTTGATTTTTTGTCGAGCATGTGCGAAGACGTCACACCTCGCATGATGTATTTGACATCACTTCGTCTTATCTACTCAGTAGGCTCGCCCAAAAGCAGCAGTTCCGTAGCTGAATGCACGCGCAAGCGCCAAAACAAGTTTACTAACTCGTTTTACAAGTTGAAATTTAATTTATTCGTCCTTGGTGCCGGACGGCGGCTCACTCAAAGAAACTAACGGTTGCTCGCAGAGGTTTCCCTCTCAGTAAGCGTAGGAGAAACCAACTGCTCGCAGGCTAAATCCCGAAGGGCATGCAATTCCATTTATACCTGCCAAAGGGTGTGGGAAAGGTCGACAGAAGAGATCTCTCTCCTGTATCTGCCAATAACGGGTATTACTAAACCACGAAAACAGTGAAACAGCGAAACGAAGCACCAAAACACCATGTATGACCCCACCATACATTGAATACTAACCGAAAAAGGTTGCATTTGAGATTAAATATCGTTTCAGGCCTAATTAGGCCTAAAACGTTACTGCTCCTAATTCAATGAGATTAAGATTAGGATTCAGATTAAGACTGAGATTAGGAGCAATGACGTTTTAGACCCAATTAGGCCGAAAACGATATTTAATCTCAAATCCAACCTTTGGCGGTTAATATTCAATGTATCATGGTGGGGTCATACATGGTGTTTTGGTGCTTCGTTTCGCTGTTTCGGTGTTTCGTTGTTTAGTAATGTCCGTCAATAACCATCCTTGCAATCCACTTTTGTGAAAATGTTCGCTTTGCTCAACTCTGGTATGGTGTCTTCAATAACTGGCATTGGGAAATGACACCTCTTTAGTACTTTGTTCAAGGGCTTTGGGTGCAGGCAAAGGCGCAGCTTGCCATTAGCTTTATTTGCAACCACAACAGAGTTTACCCATTCTGTAGGTCTTTCTACCTTCTCTATGACACCTTTAGCTTCAAGGTCAGCAAGGCATTCTTTCAGTGGCTTTCTCATATCTTCGGGAACTCTTCTTAATGGCTTCTATACAGATAGATAGATAAATAGTTTATTTAAAACCACATCGCAGCCCGAGGGCTGAAATAAGTAATTTTTTACAATGGTATAATAGATATAATACACTATTTAAAAATATATAGTCAATAAGAATCAAGATATAAGTAATTATAATAAAGCTATACTAACAAGATAAATATAATTACAATAGGTTGTAAAAAACGTTTCCATCCTTATACTTACAACTTTTTAAGAAACAATCTAGGAGTTGTGCGAAGACGCATTGCATTGGCGGGCCATTGAAAATATCAAAGTGTTATTAGTCCTGTTGGTGTTCACACAAGGTAAAATGAAAGGGCGGTTGTTTCGTAGAATATACTTCGCGTGATTCTTTTGTGGCGGTAAACTGTTTAGCTCATGATTTGGGTCAGCTAATATGTTGTCGAACAGTTTACTGCATAGTAGACTATGGTGCTTGACTATTGTCGTTACGCCCAAAAATTTGCAGGCATTATTGTAGCTCGTGCTGGGGATACGCACGAGATCCCTTTTTAGATATTGCGGAAGGGCTTGATAAAATACTGGTACGGTGTAGTCTACGGTGGATCTTTCGCGCGACAGATAGAAGAGAACTAGGTCTGAAGGAGGTAGTCGAGCCCGTTTGAGCTGCACTAGGAAATATGATTTCTTACTAGCTTTCTTGACTACCTCGTTCACATGGGCGTTCCAGGTTAGGTCGTCACTTATAGTTAGCATTAACAACTCGGCGCTATTGACCACTTCGATTTCATTACCGTCGATGGTCACCGCTTCAAAGGGCTCAGGATTCCGGGTAAACGAGATTCTGAGCTCTTTGCATTTGTCTGGATTGAGAATAACTCTGTTCTTACGGGACCATTCGATCACTTCATCGGTTATACCCTGGGCGTTGCTAACATTTCCTTTATGGATTACCTCCGAGGCCGCCTCGCTGTGGTGTCATCGACAAATTTCCATTAAAAATGTGATTTGATATCTAAATCATTGATCATCAAAACAAATAACCACGGGCCCAATTTGGTTCCCTTTGGTACCCCGGAGGGGACTAAACCCCACTCGGAAAAACAGCCCTTAACTAACTTAATGTGTTGGAACCTATCCGAAAGGAAATCTGTGATCCAGTTAACAACACGTACTGTGGGATATATCTAATTTACATAACTTGTCAGTTACTATGGTCAATAAAATCGAACGCCTTACGATAGTCAAGTAACATATTTCTCACTGTCGCCCCATTCCCTTCAGTTCTAAGGGACTAAGGCATGTAACATACTAATCAAGGCCATGGTGGTAGACTACTTTGGGATCGCCCCGTACGTATACTGATTTAATTAACATCTTTATCAACTTCCAGCAGTAATGGGGCTTCAAGACAGCCAAGACATTCGCACTTGTCTTTGAACTTGGAGTATATATGCTCAAGGTTGATTCCGTCAAACATTTGGCTACTTGCTACATTTTCATTCATGTTTGCACTGGACGGCTTCTCGGCTGTTTCGGGACGTGCAGACTTATCCTCCTGCAAACTATTTCTCATTTATGTTGAGCTTCAAATAAAATTGTTTTCTTGTACGTTTGATTGTGGTTTACAGACGTCGAGCATTCAGTTATTGTTTTTGTATAATATTGGGCGTTCGGCTACCTATTCTGGCCACCCCCTGCTGACTGGTGACTTTAACTTGAATGCAGATATTACTGATGACAGGATATCGCGTCGATTTATTGATTTGATTCAGGCATATAATTTGGTTCAGAATATATCCTCCACTACTCGTGCACATGGTCACATTCTTGATTTGGTAATTACCAAAAGTGGCGATCGACTTCCCAGGGACTTAACCACATGATCTCTGATTCTGGTATATCTGATCACCTGGCGGTACAGTGCAAACTCCTAGCTACTGGCTATTACAACGTCCTGCTAAGATACCTTTCCTCCTGTTAATATTGACGACTTTACTTCTGGCCTTTCATACTCTGACTTGTTTAAGTCTTATCATGATATCCACGTGTCTGCTTTTGCTGACTCACATATTATAAAATAATTAGGATAGTACCCGCACTCTCATTGGTCAATAGCTGTCTTTAGATGAGGGTATGCAAACACGGCTGTGACATCACACGCAGTTTGATTGGTTATGTATTGTCAGACGCGCGTTTTGATTGGCTGGTAAGAAATATGAGCGTGTATCAAGAAAATCTGTTTCAATCAAGAAGTTAAAAAAGCAGTATTTTCTTTCATTTGTCGAATTATCTTCGAGAAATATTTTATAAAAGCAATAGTGGACTTTTTTCTGTGTTTGCATAGCCTCATCTGAACACTCGGGGGAGTTGGGAGAATTCTCAACAGTTATGCAAATCCTCGACTACGTCTCGGGTTTGCACAACTGTCTTGAATTCTCCCAATTCCCCCTCCCGTTTAGATGAGGCTATGGAAACACGGAAAACGTCCTCTACTGCTTAAATAGTACATTGTTTTAGTGTCATGATTGGATACCTATCCATCTTTAAAACAACGGTCTGTTTTAGTACGCCCACTTTCACCGTGGTTCACTGCTGATATTCTACAAGTTAAGAGAAAGAGAAGACGTCTGGAGAAAAAGTGGGGTAGTAATGAAGTCTGATCTTGACTTTCAGCAATATACCAAACAGTGTTTTGTAGTAAATCACTTAGTAAGAAATGCTGAAGAAACGAAGAAGAAAGAAATTTCTCACACAGACTATTTAGACTCACTACTGTTGGGGATATCTCAGCGGGCCGCCTTCACAGAGTGCTAAAGGCAGCTGCGAGTTTGACTTGTTCCACGATATGCGCACATCACGCCAGTTCAAAAAGACTTCGTATTTTAATGTTTAACGCTCCCAAAATACGAATGTGTGGTAAAGGTTCCAGTGGGACAAAACGTTTTCGTGGAACAATTATGTGCAGAGCCATTCAACACTGTTCTTTTGCACTGGACTGATACCTCATTGTAGTTCAGTAGGTACTTGTGGATCAATTTCATTCATTTTTGGGGGTAGAAACCAAAGGTCATTCTTGTTTAACTGATCCTAAAGGCATTAATTTGATCCTCGATTTTTTAGCTTTTTGCGGTTGTGAATCATACGCAATGCAGTTACATTCCTTAATTAAAGATAATGGTTGGTGATAATTTTTAATGCAGTCACTTACATTTTATTAGTTTCTGATGAAGACTCAATCGAAACCAATTAGGCAATCAATTAATTATTTTTCGTTTCCATGCAGATACAATGTGAAAAATTAGTGGTTTGGTTAACTATGGCCACACCTGGTCCCTTGGCCAGCTCAGAAGAGAAGACAAATGGAGCTAAGCTCGCTCGACTTATTATTGATGGTGGAACAACTGTACTGAGAAGTGTTTTTGACACTCATCACCCTCCTGCAAAGTTAGCAGCTGATCTTAATTCCTGTTATTCCATCCTTAACAACCTTTTACGAAGAAGAATTCTCAATGGTCACCAGTGGGACAAGCTATTCCCTGGTGGCGGAGTTGCTCCGGACTCCAACACCTTTGATATAACTCTTCTGTTCCTCCTTCTGACCAACATTTGTGGACTTACCCCTCCCCACACAGGATGGCATTGCAAACCAGCTCCAAGTGACACCTCTCATGAGGCAAACCTTGCTCGCATTAAGTTTTTCCGTAATCAAGTGTATGGGCATGTGACAACCACTGGTGTGAATGCACCAACGTTCAATGCTCTGTGGAAAGAAATTAGTGCCGTTTTAGTGTCTCTTGGGTTAAGTCAGCCAGAGATTGATCGATTGAAGGTGGAGAAATGTGGAGAGGAGGATTATCTCGACGTTTTACGGGACTGGGCAGAGAGTGAAAGGGATCTGAAGTCTCAACTTAATGACACGCGTCAGCTTCAAAACACGGTCAAAAAGAACGTCGAGGAAAACAAATCTATCCTTAAAGACTTGCGAATCCAGCAGTCAACAACCCAAGAGACGGTTGAGGAGGGCAATTCCGTGATTGAAGACATACACCAAATTGTTACTGAAATCCGTGGGACACAACACAACACTGATCAGGAAGATAAAATCCTAAAAAAACTTGCTAAGATTGACACCCAACTTGACATGAGATATTATGGAAACAGATATTTGGAAGGAACCCGTGAGTCTTTCTTTGCTAAAATCAACGGCTGGTTGGATGACGCAAGCTCTCCAAATTGTGTCTTGGTGCTCAGCGCAAATGCAGGGATGGGGAAATCTGTCATGGCTGCTGAGATGTGCAGAAGAATGCAAGGAGCTAAAAGATTAGCGGGGAGCCATTTTTGTCACCATGAAAGAGCACGCCATAGAAATCCCAAGGTGATGCTGCAGTCTTTAGCCTTTCACCTCTCAGGCTGTCTTCCAGAGTACAAGAAAGCTCTTGTTGAACAGCTCTCCGGAAATCTAGGTGTAGAGATCAATGACATGGAAGTCGCAGATCTGTTTGGTTTGCTGTTTTTTGAACCTCTGAACAGCGTAGCAGATCCAGCTTTTACATTTCTTGTGGTAATAGATGCTTTAGATGAAGGTGAACACCAAGGACGAAATGATCTTCTTGACGTGATTGCTAGGTTTTTTAAGAATCTGCCACTTTGGATTCGATTTTTTGTGACGACGCGACCTGAACTCAACATTTCGGACAGCCTGAAAGATTTGCAGCCACTGGTACTGGAGGGAAAAGATGAAGACAACTTGGAAGACATTCGTTTTTACTTTGAACGAACTCTGAGCGATTTATTAGAAGTTGAAAGGCGCGAGCTTGTCTTAGATGATCTCGTGCAGAAGTCAGAGGGAGTCTTTCTGTGTGCCCAGTTTTTGGTAGATTTTATAAGGGCCAAGAGTTCAACCATACTTACCTTGGAACAAGTAGACAAAACCCTTCCGGCAGGCATCTCGTATGTATACCAGTCGTATTTCCAACGGCTGGAGCAAGACTTGTGTGAGGAACTGAACATAACTGAAGAGCAATTTCTTTGTTTCCTGAGTGCAATTGCAGCAGCGAGGGAACCACTACCATTGGGTTTTGTTCCTAAATTGTTGTGCAAGGACTTGTTGTCCAAGACTGTTATGCGAAAGGTGAGCAAAGCCATTGCCATTGTGTCATCACTCCTTCCTGTTCACGATAACCGTATTCATTTCTTTCATAAATCAGTCAAGGACTGGTTGACAGACAAGTCACGCTACGAGCAGCACATTTTCAGCGTGGAGGAAATGGAAGGCCATAAGATCCTTTCTACTCTTTCCTCTAACGAAATTGACGAGTTAAAGAGAAAAGGTGTTAGCAACTCACAATCCTTCACTGAAACTACAAGGTATGCCTTGGAACATGGTGTTCAGCACATGCTACAGTTAGACCAAGACACGAAATCCTGCAGCCTTGAACAAGTGGTTGGAAACTATGTGTTAGACCCAGAGGTTTTGTACGCAAAGATTTGTCTGAACATGGCAACAGTCGCAGAAGATGTTGTCTGTTTAATGAAACATGGTGGGTTGAAAACGATATCAGCCCATTGTTGTGAGACCCTTTCGTCATTATTGGTTGTTTTAAAGAAATACCGTCTAACCTTAGAGGAGTATCCCTTTACTATTTTTCAATGTCTGTTGAATGAAGGAAGTAGTAAACTATCTTCTGACTCCCGCCAGCTTCTGGAGACCAAGTATTCCGATAGGCCTTACATGGAGTACTTAACCAAAAATGTCCCTCAAGGAGCTGTTCAAACTCGGTTTCATTTTTGTTCAGATGCTCGTTGTTTCGATGTGTCCCCTAGCTTAGAATACATGGTTTGTGAGTGCCTCGATGGATCCATTCAGTTGTGGTCACTTGCCTCTGGTAACCTCAAATGGAAACGTTATTGCAAACTAAGACTCTGTTGGGACTCTCTCTGTGGTAGAAGGAGAATCATCGATACCAATCATGCATACCAACCAGCAGATTATCATAGGTCCACTGTATATGCTTTTTACCGTTCAGTGGTATTTCATCCTACCAAGGAAGTCATCTTGCCAGGAGTTTTAAGCCATGCTTATTCCTTTAATGGAGACTTGAAGCCTCTTTTTCCCACCAGTAAGTGCAGTTTTTCTGTCTGTTCTATTTTCGGCGACGAGATGTTGTCTGATTGTCCCGACGATGCAAAATGTCTTATCGTGTGGAATCTAAACGATGGCAGGGAGATTGATCGTCTCACCAGAGATAACGATATTTTATCCTTTGCGATATCCCGAGATGGAAAGCTCGTGGCGATTTGCCATTTAACTGGCTTTGTTTGTTTAGTTGACCGGCAAAATGGTTTTTCAACTCTAGCAGAGGCAGCTTTAGACTCCGTGTGTGGAATGATTAGGTTCTCATCAGACAGTCGGTTTCTTTGGTGTTCACGTGTTGTAGGTTTTGCCGGGTCTAGCAAGTGGTTTTGTTTGAGAGTCACTGAGGGGCCTGAGGATCACTATTCGATGGATATTGTTTATTTTTCCAGTTGGAATTCCTTTGAGCTAGAATCCCAAAGAATCGGTGGCTTTTTGTTAGGAGATCCTGTGAGTTTACAGGATCCATTCCGTTTTTCTGACGTAGTTCTTAATAGCCAATCTCTTTTAAGGAACTACATTGTACATGGAGATTACATTGAAATGGTTTATCGAAATCCACGAAGGAAGAACACAGAATTCCAAGAAGTCCAATCTCTCCGATTCTCCTTTTCCGGCGAGATTGTTTATGCAGACGTGTCGGTCGGACTGGGATCGTTCAAACGTCAAATTATCATGGCTTGGGACGTTTCGAGTTGGGAACTTAAGGGACAGAAAGAGTTTGAAAGTGTCCTCCTCATTGAGTTCGTAGCTTTAAAAGATGGAATTTTACTTGCAACTGCGAGCACTCTTGAGCTTTGGAACTTGGATTTGTCAGTCTGCATGCGACGATGGATGTTCGGCGCGGATGCTCTCTTTCCTATTTCAGAAGATCAGGTGGCATGCATATCATCTAAAACGGGAGATGGGGTCATTTTAGGTACTGTTGGTAGAGAGTATGTGGTAACGTTTAAACTGCACCATAAGTTGATTGCTTGCTACAGGGACCTCCAGTTGTTTGCCTCAAGTGACGACGGGCAAAAGTTCATTGAATTGAAGCAACTGGGTAAAACCGAATCGCGATGGTGTGCACTCTCTGGTAACAGTTTGTTTTGTGTGAGGGGATCATTTTCTCCCGAGGGTCAATTTATTGTTGTTCATGAGTTAAATGGTGTATACGTTCTCGATGCAGTTTCTGGTAACTTGCGTGTTAAATTGAGTGATGACCCCGTTAAGAGTTGTAAATTCATCAGTGACGAGGAATGTGTTTTTCTGAATGACGCCTGCCTTAAGATGTTCAACGTCAGGTCTGGAAATCTACTCTGTGTTATGGGTTTTGGTGTGGATGAGCCATACCGTTTAGAAACTTTTTCCAGTGGAGGTATCATTGCCATTTGTTCAAAGCTAGGGTTGGACTTAAAAATTATCAAGGTAAAACACCCGGGAGAAAAGACACTCAGCAGTGTGGACAAAAGGTAAGTTGGCAATTTGTTGTTTGAGAGCCAAGTATTCTTAAAATGCATGTCGTCTTTCAAATGATGTGCCCGCTGTCGTGGCCAGCAGCACCATGAGTGAATACTGTTCGGCAAATGACCACACGACCCACACTGAAATCTTCTGTATGCACTACAAGGTAGCCAACAAAGCATTGTTATCAAAAGTTAGTGGTTGCTTAGATGTGTGTTTTTGTTCCCATATAGGGTGATATGAGCTTACATTACTGTGTTGCGTAGTCTGCTTGTGGGCTCATTTTCGCATCTCTTAATTAGCGCGAGAATCCCGCTCCTTACACTTACAGTGTATATGTTCTTTGGATAAGAGCCGCTAAAATTGTGTTCACATATCGACCGTTATGTTGATGGATAAGGTGCTTATTGGTGGGTTGATACACTTTTGAGTAAATCCCGTTAATAACAGATACAAAAACAATTAAAGCATTGGTGGTCACACAATAATTTGACAAACACAATAATCAGGCCAATATCTTGCGCATCTGTACAGGGATTTGACACTGGCCATTTGGCAACCTTGGACAGCTGTTTTGACAGCTACTTGGGTGTCATCACCACCGAGTGGGCCGGGATTGGAGTGTTACCTTTGAATGTGAAAAGCTCCTAATTTGGCGAGGAGCCACCGTATGTAAATATTGCCTTTTCGAGACTGGTTGCTCCTTGCCCCTTAGCTTTCTATCCTTTGATAGTGACAATAATGAAGATGACGGGTTTATTATTGCCTTCACGTAAAACGATAAGCGGGAACCGGCAGAAAAGAATAAAAATTTAATGTTTCATGTTGGGTCCTGTTCTTGAGAAGTTGTTGGCAGTATCTGTAGATAACAGGTCAATGGTTGCGGCAAATTCTTTGATTTTTTGTCAAAATCAAACATTCAGCTAGAGGTTTGCCGTTGATGCGAATGCGATGCTCAATTTCCCTACTGCGTTTGCTAGAAGAAGCAAGAGGCAAAAATTTAAAATTAGACGAGCTTACGTTTTCTATTTCACTCACAAATATACTAAAAACGTGACACCTTTATCTCCTTCGAGTGACAATTTGATCAATCAGTTGAATTAATATTTGTTACTTTTCCTGCAGGTCCAAGTGTCAGGAGCGAGTTTCTTGTTGTCTTATCATCTGAAGAAACGACAGTGACGATTGTGACCGCAAAGTTTCCTGGCGCGTCTTCTGGACAAATACAAGACAAAACTTGTACATATTTTGAGCTCTGTTTCATACTGGCAGAGCTGTACAGTGTTTCCTGATTTGTAGTAGCTGTGGTAGGTTTTTTTCGGACGAATGGTGTAACAGCATACACTTTGTTGGTCGCGTTTCAGTAAGTTAGCTTGTTTTTTTTAAACGATTCAGGTCGCTGTAAATTGGCGACGAATGTGGATACGTTTACGATTAGAACTGTGGATAAATAATGTCTTATTGTTTATATATCAGTCTGGGTCTTTTTTTGGTGCCTTGAGAAAGGAAAGTTGTACAATCTCACATTTGCGCTAAAAAAATCCCTTGCTTTCTAATTGTTTTACCTGAAGTTTTGCCGCTGGAAAGTTTGAAACTTTTTTTAAGTGTGCGTTTGATTGGTATGTGTAACCCGGCCGGGTGTGAAATTACACTTGTTTGCTCAATTCAGCCTTTTTAAATCTGCAATAAAACTCAGCTGATTCAGCTGTCGAGACATCCATTGTATTAGTTCTAACTTGAATGCCACTGCAAGTTCGGTAGATGGAGAAAAGTGTCATCCAGGGTTAAATTGGTGAATACGTATTTGAATATTGTCGATTTTGTGCCCAAAGTAATCGACCTCCCCGAACAAAAACTGAGGCCTTCACTACGTGAACTTCTATTTCATATTTTGAAATCATAGGATGCTTCTGTTGATGCGCCAACTTTATTAAATAAGTGAAGAAAACTGACAGAATTTCATCGAGTGAATCTTGAATCTTAGTTCCAAATTTGTAATATCATAAATTTGTTTTTTCCTCTTGATCGTTATATTTTCCTATATCCTACTATTTGTCTTAGTCCTAGTCAAAGTAATCGCATGTATTCCCCTTCCAGCCTCGATTAGCTCTGCTATTTGCGGGCAGAGAGGACGTTACTTTTTGGTTAGTCTTAATTGATTATAAAACGTGATCGTAATTGCTTTTTTAATTATAATAATGATAGAGGTATAATAAAGGTCTCCATAAAGGTAACAAAGCCATTAATGGGTAATACACTACACTGAATTCACAATCTCAAGATAAACCGGACTTACATCACCCTCACCACTTAGCCTGCGTAACAAGCGTTTTCAGCGGGCGAGAATAGGGCGAATGCTAGCTGGAAACCCTGGGCGCTTACCATTTGTCAGAAAAAACCCGTTGTTCCGGTGGAAAAACAAATGGAACGGTTGACACCAACGGAAATTTTCTGGAAAGAAGGCACAGCCTGCGAAGGTTGTCTTCTTTTTCCACTTTTACAGAGTCGACGGGATTGTTTGCACCACTAGAACCAGGCACCGATGCGAGGATTACATCACTTTACTTGGCGGGCATTGGCCGCCACATTTATTTGTCAACGATGAAATGATTTATGAAATGGGTCATATATGAACTGTGGATATGAAATCAAGTGACGCTGTGATCTTCGCAGTTATGAACGCAATTTTTGCAATTGCGTAAAGAAGCCTGAAATTCCATATATCATAGACCCATATACCCATTTTTCATAAACCCACAAATGACCAACTCCCAACTTCAGTGGCTTCATAGCTCAGTTGGTTAGAGCGTTTCACCGGTATCGCGAGGTCACGGGTTCAATCCCCGTTGAATCCTGAAATTTTCAGGCTTCTTTACGTAATTGCAAAAATTGCGTTCATAACTGCGAGGATGACAGCTTCACTTGACATTTATTTGTACCCAGACTCTTACGGCATTTGAAAATGGAGTCGCAAATGAAACGGCTCATTCCATTTCCCATTTAAAAAAACTTCTGACCGAAAACTAAATGGTAAGCGGCCCCTGTTACGCAGGCTACCTCACCACTCGGCCATGCTGCCTCCTCAAATTTTATTGACACACCCAGTGGATCTAAAGCCGTGTTCACATTAGGCTTCGATTATGATCGAATTATAATCCAATTAAGTTTGGAAAGGGTTAACATCAACTAATTACAGTACGTGATTATAATTGGATAATTATTTCAAACGACCTCAAGTGGATTGTTTTAAGTAATTACAGTGCGTAATTGAACAGAATGGCGAACACGTGGTGGTATGAACGAACGACACTTCTAATCGCTTTATGGATCGAAAATTTGGATTTGTCTTCTATTCTCGGAAGCTGCCCGTGCTTCTCTTCTCGCCTCAAGCATCGTGATGGTAATCGCAGCAGCCACGCGATACGGCGCCATTTTGTCTCCCTGCGAGGTTACCCAGCCTATTGTATTTGAATTTTCGCAGATGTAAGCAGGACCATAATTGAATAAAATTGAATAGAGTATGATAGCCTGAATAATACTTCAGTTCATCATAATCAACGTTGAGTGTGAACACGGCTTTAAGGTTTTCGCTCTTTAGCATTTGGTCAACTAGGGGCTCCGAGGGCTGAGGCAATCGTGCGTGACGTCGAATTTTCTACACATAGTATTGCGTACGATGATTGACGCAGTTGTGAGAGTATTTGCCTGTAATCAGTGTGGTCCGGTTTGGATTCCCAGACTTGACAGTTGACACTCTACTCTGCTCCGAGAAGTTGTTCTCCAACTCCTGCGATTTTGCATTCTCAACAGAAACCAACATTGATTTGATCAGCTTCAACCCTTTGAATTCCAGGA
>NC_090883.1:36868412-36903412 GCF_036669925.1 Montipora capricornis
GCAAGGATCATAGCTTTACTTGATTTCATTTCTGCAGTTCAGTATAATGATTAATTTCATATATCATTTTGTTCATTGTAATATTACGTGTAGGTTTTGTTAAAAACCAGATCACTGGATCATGCAATTCTAGAGTTTTGATTGGCTGGGTCATCATGGTATACATGTATGTAATGGAAATTGTATGAACGCAAGTGCAATTCGTGAAATGCACTAGCAAGTTATTTTTTATTTACTCAACAAAATTACTCAGTTGCTGTGTTTCCATAGCAACTTCCACATTGCACTTGCACCCTATAACCTATTTAATTATGCATTCATCATTGACCAATCAGAGAATGCTGTATACTGTTGAGTATACAGTAAGAGCTATGATACCATGTTCTAAAAATGTCAGTAACTGTAAACATCAGTTTTTTTTAGTAGCGAAGTTTTACCCATAATTGTCATTCCACTCATATGGGATGATTATAGCCAAATTGGGGCTACACACCTCATTGGCTATCTATTATCTTGAGCTATTCCTCTACACTTGTATAAATGTCTCTTACACTTTTTTATTTAATCTTTATGGAGTAGTTTCTAACAAGGTAATTTACCGGTAAAAGTATTTTAGAAATAATAATTTTGAGACTCTGTGTTAAAGATTTTGTTATGTTTTTGATCAGTTGGCAACTTTGTTCCTGATTTCTATTTCAGTACATGCTCCCCAAGCTTAGTGTGAGGGAAAGCCAACAAAAATATAAGGATATATGGGAATCCCGATAAAAGACCTGAGAAGGTAATTTTCCTAAAAAATTCTCAATTAGGAAGCCTAACCTTATTGCCATTGTGGGTCGCTTCCTTTCTATGTGTTTCAGTTTTTATTCCAGATTCGACGTGAATTGAGCCATTATCAGTTCCTCAGTTGTCAACGGTTATTATAGTAATATCATGGGTGACAAATTACTCCTTAATTTTGGCGCGAAATTTCAGCGTTATTATTACAAAATTGCCATGGTAACATCTCTCGTATCTCGATCAGAGCCAAGATGGCATCGAGATTTAAGAAGTGACCATCGAAGAAGTTACGAAATTAAAAGGCACGAAGAATTCGAAAGGTATTTTTTTGTGAAGAAACTCAGAAAATTACGAACTTTAGCAAAAATGTATACTTTAAACAAAAACTGTATTCTTCTTAATTTTCTCGGTTTTCGATACAATAAACCAGTAAAAACAATTACGGCTGTGAGTGTAATTTGTCACCCACGACATTAAAAGGTAATCAAATGGTTTTCTCGTGAAATTAGGAAATAATTTCACTTGCGTTTTGTCAAAATTCTGATAATTTCCCGAGCCTTTAGGCGAGGGAAAATATCAGAATTTTGACAAAACGCGCGTGAAATTATTTCCTAATTTCACTCGTCGCCATTTGATTACACATACTAATTTAAAGGCTGAGCACTGAAGTCTCAGGAGCCCACCAAAGTGAGTCAAATATTCCTGCTTAAAATGTTCCCACAGCCACAAATCCACCGTAGAATTCAAGGGCAGAGGTTTCTCTTTCATTTCAATCCGCCAGGCACGCAATTGAAGTCCTGCCAGTGACATCAGGCAGCTGTTAATATCCCAAACAAATCGATAAAATGATGAAGAAGATCCTCTTTCACTTTCAACACCACATGGCGACCGTTGAGTTCAGTTTGATAATGAGTCTTTGTTTGTGGTTTGGTTTGCCGTCCCTGATGACGATACCAATCAAAGACTTAACCTTTAACTTTAACTTTAACTTAATTGAATTTGTTGCACGAACAAAATAGCATCAGCAACTGGAGAAGAAAACAGGACGATGTCCCAATTGATATTCAACCCCAATAAATATTAACAAAATAGTAATAACAATTATAATCGTAAAAGTATAGTAATAAAATTAGTAATAATTATCATATGATATTATTTACGATCAAGTTAATTTAAAAATAGCTTCATTAACTTACACCCCTAAAAGCCTCCTTTTAAAAGTATGAAATGAGTCCACGCTTTTAACATCCCTTGGTAGTTTGTTCCAAAAATTGATAGACCTGTAACAAAACGAAAGTTTTAAGTAATTTTGTTTTGCGAAGCGTTCTATTTGCTTTAGAGGAGATCAGTTTTATATGTTGAGACCATTGGAGAGTATTGGTGACAGTTATGCCCAAGTCTTTAATTTCGCTAACTGTTGCCAGTGGGGACCCATTAAGGTGGTATTCTCGTTTTGCGGGAATTTTCTTCCTAGAGATATTCAAGGCCTTACATTTGGGTATACAGAGACACATTTTCCAGGTATCACTCCAGATTGAGAGCTGCGTTGGCTCTTGTTGAAGTGAAAGTTTGTCCGATGGTTTTTCAATTATCTTAAACAGCTTAGAATCATCTGCAAATATAGCAACTTTAAAGTCATGTTTAATACATTGAGGAATGTCGTCTATATAGACAAGGAAGAGCAGAGGGCCCAATATACAATCTACTATTAATTAATTCTTAAGGGGATAGGACCGTGCATAGCCGATCGACTAGGGAGTAGTGAGGCAATCCTGATTTGTGAGGCAATCAGTTGTCCAGATTCCCCCTCCCACCCTATATAAATGATTATATATATATATATTTTTTTTTTTTTAGTCTTTTTATTATATCCAGAATTGTAAATAACTATTTTTTAACTTTTTTAACTTTTTTAATCTTTTTCCTTTTTTTTTCTTTGTAAGGTGCATTTGATCATATTCACATGTTAATTTGCGCCTAAGAAATATAAAAAATATTATTATTATTATTATTATTATTATTATTATTATTATTAGAGTTGTGGCGAGATGAGGGTATAGCAATGGTTAAAGACACATCTTTCTAGGCATTTAGATACAACACACAGTAATGAAATTGGTCGGCTGTAGTTCGTGGATAATGTGGAATCATCAGATTTGTAGACAGGACATACATTAGCCAATTTCCACTGGTCGGGAAACTTGCCGAGAGACAACGATAGGTTAAACAAACGGCCGACGGGAGAGGCAATTTCAGGTGCATTTTCCTTCAGCAATCTACCAGGAATGTTATCAGAGCCATGCGCTTTGTTTACATCAGTGTCTTCCAGTACTTTAATTACCTCTGGTATCGTAAGGCGGATTTCGCTTAAATGATGAGCAGGTATAACAGATGGTCCTTGGTAAGATTCAGAAGTACCATCATTACGACTGAATACTGATTGAAAAAAAAAATTTAATTAAGTGTCACAAAGCGTTGACCATCCCTCAAGAAGCCAGATGACCGATTTTGCTTGGTGGTAGATTTAACTAAAGACCAGAAACGTCTGGTATTGGTGAGAAGCGAATGCTTCAGTTCAGCTGCATAATTATTGCTTTTTCTTCATCTTTATCATTGCTTTAACCTCCCGTCTTGCTTCTCTAAACCGATCGTGGTCTAGAGTACTTCCACGTTTGATAAACACATTTCTCAAACGACTTATGACTTATTAAACACATTTGTCAAACGACTTATTACCAAACCGAACTCAACGGTCGCCGTGTCCTCCTTAAAGTTCGTGAGGATGTTTTTCATCGTTTCGTTTGGGACATTAATAGCCTCTTGGCATCGCTGGCAGGGCTTTGATTGCATGGCTAGCGGATTGAAATGAAAGAAAAGCCTATGCCCTGGAATTCCACAGTGGATTTGTGGCCGTGGGAACATTTTAACCAGGAATATTTCATTCTATTTAATGGTCTCGTGAGAATTCAGCGTTAGCCTTGCTATCTTATCAAGACCGTTGACAACCGATGATCTCATAAATGCTCAATTCACGTCGAATCTGGAAAAAAAACCTCACAGGAAGGAAGCGACCCACGATAGCAATAAGGTTAGGCTTTTTAATTGAAAATTTTTTCGTAAAATTATCTTCTCAGGTCATGTCTTCCCATACAAATCTTATGTCCCCTCACACTGAGGTTGGGGCTCCTGTGATATGAAGAGGCCTAAAGTGACAGGGGGATAACCTCAAGCACACAATTTTTTGAACCCATACAGTCAGTAAGCTTGCAAAACTTGAAAAATGTAACAAAGGAGCTTGTTTAAAAGGTAGTGGTGATGTAGCAAAAAAGCAAGCTTCCTCTTAAGCAGTCTTACTTTGTTTTTCCCGCTGGCTTGCAACATCTTTCATTCTTGTGACAAGATACAATTTATGAATGTCTGGATAAGATTCCAGTGGGTTAGAAATTCTGCATGGGACGATTGTGTGCCTTGTCACTCAGTACTGCTTTTCAGCAATGGCATACGTCTTCGAAGTTTTGTAGTCACTTGTAAATCAAGGCTGTTCATTTTATAAGTATAAGTCAAAGGTAATCGTTGAACTGCCAAATACAGGCATTCATTTGATCCTTGATCTCTTAGCTTACCGGTATTTGTAGCGGTGAATCATAGGCAATGTAGTCACATTCTTTAGTTAAAGATAATGGTTGGTGATAATTCATTTAATCAGACTCTGATGAACACTCAATGGAAACCAATTAGACAATCATTAATTATTTTATTTTTATTTTCCATGCAGATACAATATGAAAAATCAGTAGTTCGGATTACAATGGCCACATCTGGTTCTCTGGCCAGCTCTGAGGACAAGACAAATGGAGCTAAGCTCAGTAGACTTCTTATTGATGGTGGAACAACTGTACTGAGAAGTGTTTTTGACACTCATCACCCTCCTGCAAAGTTAGCAGCTGATCTTAATTCCTGTTATTCCATCCTTAACAACCTTTATCGAAGAAGAATTCTCAATGGCCACCAGTGGGACAAGCTGTTCCCTGGTGGTGGAGCCGCTCCGGATTCCAACACGTTTGATATAACTCTGCTGTTCCTCCTTCTGACCAACATTTGTGGACTTACCCCACCCCACAAAGGATGGCATCACGAACCACCCCCAAGTGACACCTCTCATGAGGCAAACCTTGCTCGCATTAAGTTTTTCCGTAATCAAGTGTATGGGCATGTGACAACAACTGGTGTGGATGCACCAACATTCAATGCTCTGTGGAAGGAAATAAGTGCCGTTTTAGTGTCTCTTGGGTTAAGTCAGGGAGAGATTGATCGATTAAAGGCAGAGCAATGTGGAGAGGAGGATTTTCTTGATGCATTACGGGAATGGGCAGAGAGTGAAGGGAATCTAAAGGCTCAACTTAATGACATGCGTCAACTTCAGAACAAAGTTCAACAGACTGTCGAGGACATACAAATCCAGCAGTCAACAATCCAAGAGACTGTTGAAGACATACATGAAATTGTAACTGAAATCCGTGAGACACAGCACGACACCGATCAGGAGGATAACATCCGAAAGAAACTTGCGAGGCTTGACATCCAACGTGATGTCAGAGATTATGCAAAGAGATACTTAGAAGGAACCCGTGAATCTGTCTTTGCTGAAATCCACAGGTGGTTGGATGATGCAAGCTCTCCAAATCGTGTCTTGGTGCTCAGTGGAAATGCAGGGATGGGGAAATCTGTCATCGCTGCTGAAATGTGCAGAAGAATGCAAGAAGCTGGCAGATTGGCGGGGAGCCATTTTTGTCACCATGACAGAGCACGCCACAGGAATCCCAGGGTGATGATGCAGTCTTTAGCTTGTCACCTGTCATGCCTTCTTCCAGAGTACAAGAAAGCTCTTGTGGAACAGTTCTCTGGAAATTTAGGTGTAGAGATCAACGACATGGAAGTGGTAGATCTCTTTGATTTGCTTTTTTTAGAACCTCTGAACAGGGTAGCAGATCCAGGTTTTATATCTCTTGTGGTAATAGATGCTTTAGATGAAAGTCAATACCAAGGGCGAAATGATCTTCTTGACGTGATATCCAGGTTGTTTAAAAATCTGCCACTGTGGCTTCGATTTTTTGTGACGACGCGACCTGAAGTTAATATTTGGGACAGTCTGAAAGATTTGCAACCGCTGCCACTGGGGGCAAAAGATGATGACAACTTGAAGGACATTCGTTTTTACTTTGAGTGGAGTCTAAGCAATTTATTAGAAGTTGAAAGGCGCGAGCTTGTCTTAGATGATCTCGTGCAAAAGTCAGAGGGTGTCTTTCTGTGTGCCCAGTTTTTGGTGGATTTCATAAGGGCTAATTGTTCGACCATTCTTACCTTGGAACAACTGGACAAGACACTTCCTGCAGGCATCTCGTGTGTTTACCAGTTGTATTTCCACCGGCTGGAAGATGACTTGTGTAAAGAACTAAACATAACTGAAGAACAATTTCTTTGTTTCCTGAGTGCAATTGCAGCTGCAAGGGAACCCCTGCCATTGGGTTTTGTTCCTAAATTCTTGTGTAAGAACTTGTCGTCCGTGATTGCTTTGAGAACAGTGAGCAAAGCCATTGCCATTGTGTCATCACTCCTGCCTGTTCACGATGACCGCATTCATTTCTTTCATAAATCAGTCAAGGACTGGTTGACAGACAAGTCGCGCTACGGGCAACACAGTTTCAGTGTGGAGGAAATGGATGGCCATAAGATCCTTTCTACTCTTTGCTGTAATGAATTGGACGAGTTAAAGAGAAAAGGTGTTAGCAAATCACAATCCTTCACTGACACTACAAGGTTTGCCTTAGAACATGGCGTTCAGCACATGCTACAGTTAGACCAGGACACGAGATCCTGCAATCTTGAGGAGGTGGTTGGAAACTATGTGTTAGACCCAGAGGTTTTGTACGCAAAGATTTTTGTGAACATAGCAACAGCTACAGAAGATGTCGTTTGTGTAACGAAACGCGGTGGTTTGGAAACGATATCTACCGAGTGTCATGAGACCCTTTTGTCATTATTGGTTGTTTTAAAGAAACACCGTCTAACCTTAGAGGAGCATCCCTTTACTATATTTCAATGTCTGTTGAATGAGGGAAGTAGTAAACTATCTTCTGACTCCCGCCAGCTTCTGGAGACCAAGTATTCCGATAAACCATACATGGAGTACTTAAGCAAGAATATCCCCCAAGGACCCGTTCAGGGTCGGTTTGATTGTTGTTCACCGGTGGTTTGTTTCGAGGTATCCCCTTGCTTAGAATTCATGGTGTGTGAATGCCGCGACGGATCCATTCAGTTGTGGTCACTTGATTCTGGTAACCTCAAATGGAAACGTTATGTCAAACCAAAACACTTTAAGTCCGCGTTTCGTCCATTCAGAATCATCCATACCGATCATGCATACCAACCAGTGTGTCGTTATTTGCCAACTGGGAATGCCGTTTACCGTTCTGTGGTGTTTCATCCCACCAAGGATGTCATCTTGCCAGGAGTTTTAAGCCATGCTTATTCCTTAAATGGTGACTTGAAGCCGCTTTTTCCCACGAGTAAGTGCAGTTTTTGTGTCTGTTCTATTTTTGGTGACGAGATTTTGACTGATTGTCCCAACGATGCAAAGTGTCTTATGGTGTGGAATCTAAACAATGGCAGGGAGATTGATCGTCATAACAGAGATAGCGATATTTTATCTTTTGCCATGTCCCGAGATGGAAAGCTTGTGGCAATTTCCCATTCAACGGGTTGTGTTTGTTTAGTTGACCGGGAAAATGGTTTTTTAACTCTTTCAAAGGCAACTTTAGAGAGTGTGTGTGGAGTGATTAGGTTCTCACCGGACAGTCGGTTTCTTTGTTGTTCATATTTTGACGGTCTTCTCACTAGGAAAAGGTTTTGTTTAAGAGTCACCGAGGGGCCTGAGCATCACTTTTCGATGGAAGTTGCTAATGTTGACTTTGGCAGTTGGAATTCCTTTGAGCTAGAATCTCATAGAATCGGCGGCTTTTTGTTAGGAGATTCTATGACGTCGAACCAGTGTTTTGAGGTAGTGCTTAATAGCCAATCTCTTTTAAGAAACCACATGCATGAAAAATACATTGAAGTGGTTTATCGGAATCCACCACAAAAGAACACGGATTTCCTAAATGTCCAATGTCTACGATTCTCGTTAACCGGCGAGGGTCTTTATGCGACTGTTTATGACAGATCGGACAAACAACGAATTGTGGCTTGGGACGGTTCAACTGGGGATCTTAAGAGACAGAAAGAGTTTGAGAGTGTCGTTGTCACTGAATTTGTACCTTTGAAACATGGCATTTTGTTTGCAAGTAAGAGCACCCTTGAACTGTGGAAGTTTGATTTGTCGGTCTGCAAACGTCGATGGATGTTTGGCACGGATGCTCTCTTTCGCATTTCAGATGATCAGGTGGCATGCAAAGCATTTAACGCGACAGTTGGGATCATTTTGGATAGTGTTAGTGGGGAGTATGTGAAAACATTTACAGTGCCTCGCGGGGACTTGATGGATTGCCACAGGGACCTTCAGATCATTGCCTGGGATGACGAGCAAGAGCAAAAGTTCGTTGAATTGAGGCAACTGGGTAAAACTGAACCACTGTGGTGTCGACGCCAGGACTTTTTGATTCAGGGATCATTCTCTCCTGAGGGAAAGTTTGTTATTCTTCGTGGCATGAAAGGCTTTTACGTTGTCGATGCAGTTTCTGGTAACGTGTGTGTTAAGTTGTCTGCTGTCCCCTCTATTAATAATTATAAATTCGTCAGTGACGAGGAATGTGTTATTCTCACATACTCTTCCCTAAGTGGCACTAGTCCCCAGCTTCAGCTGTTCAACGTGAGGTCTGGAGATCTGCTCTGTGTAATGGCTGCTCATTTTAACTTTAGTCTTGCGCCCTTGCTCTTAGCAACATGTCCCAGAAAAGGTCTCATTGCCTTTTGGTCGCATCAAGGGTTACACATTATCAGGATACAAGGTATTTAGCATTTTACTGTTTGATAGCCAAGTATATTTAAAATGCCTGAGGTCTTTCAAATGCTGCGTCCACTGTTGTGGTCAGCAGCACCGTAAGTGGATATTGTTCGACAAATGTCTATACGATCTGTTGTTAGTGGTTTCTTGGAAGTGTGTGTTTTATTTCCATATAAGGTGATATGGTTTTTACATGACGGGGTCGCGTACTCAGCTTGTGATCTCATTCTCGTATTCCTCAATAAGCCACTTTCAAAAATACCATACTCTTTGTTTGCCCTCCAACATTTTACATAAGCATTGCTTCCAGTTTCTCTTGAGACTAACAATGGTCCCAAGAGAAAATAAGAAATTCTTATGCAAAATTTTGGAGGGCAAAGAAAGAGTATTTTTTACCACAATTGCTTGTAATCTCATAATCTGATTGGCTAATTTGCAGTTGTCGATAAGAGTCTAGACAACGCTGTACGCGTCATGCTCGCGTAATTTTGTCACGCAATGTAATAGCCAATCAAGAACGCCCATTTTGGGAAATAAACCAATCATATTGCGAGAAAGTTATAGACAACGCTTGCTCTTTCTTCTTGTCATGATTGTGGTCACGCTGTGAAATAAAAACTGTCTTTGGCGTTGAATAGTGGTCAAAATTTGTTGTGGACACACTCGGCTGCGCCTCGTGAGTCCACAACATTTTGATCCCTGTGATGACGAATATCGTTGTCGATAAGAGTACAGACAACGCTGAACCACTTTCGATTTGTTAAATGGCATTTTTGAAAATGGCCTATTAGGGCGCTGTGCTCTGAATTCAAATCCCGCTTTTAATACTTAATATTCTTTGGACAAGAGCCCCTAACATTGTTTGCATATTATATTGACCGCCTTGTTGATGGGTAAGGTGGTCATTGAAGGATAAAACTGATAAAGGATAAAAAATGTGACAAATTTACAGACGCTTGTATGACTGGGGGTAACACCATACCCCCAATAATACAAACGTCTGTAAATTTTTCATTTTTCATTTTTCAATTTACATTTTCTCAGCTGATATTACACCTGATATGCCGAAACTTTGCAGGGTTACTATTAAAGTAATGGTGCTTTTCTATTTTTGGTATTAGTTTTTAATTTTACCTTATTTGCATTTTCGGCCGCCATTTTGGAGAAGGGTCTATTCTCTCCCTGCCCCTTAGCTTTCCATCTTTTGATGTGACAGTAATGAAGATGATCTCTTTTATGAAGGATTTAGTATCGCCTTTACGCGAAACAGTAAACGTCAAGCGACAGAGAAGCATAAAAATTCTTTCATCTTGGCCCCTTTTCTTGAAAAATTATTCAATGTCTGTAGATACCACGTACATGGTTGAACTAAATCAAACAAACTGAAAATACAAATATTGCAGTCAAGGATGGACATCAGAATATAAAATTCGTACTTGACACTGACTCTTGTTAACATCGTCAATAACAACTTCGGCCCTCATCGGTTTTTAAAAAGCCAACTGAGTGACGGCTTTCTAACGGTTCACAATTCTGCGCGTGTTACATGAGCAGAAACATAACGAACGACCGCTGCGCGTGATTACGCGAGGGATTTGTAAACATCCGGGATGTCAATATGTTCGTTTCCCACGTTGCTGTCTCTCTGAGAATACCAGGCCTCGTGAAAAAGTCTCTCGTGAGAATTACGAGCCTTGTCTACAATGGAAAAACTGGCTGGCGTGTTGTACAACTTTGGAATTGTTGTCTCCAACCCGAAGCGCCCTTGCATGTTCTTTTAACCTGTCTGTCCATAGTACACCACCACGATAGTGATACAGTTACGTGGACGACAGCCATGCGTGTCTTAAGAAAGATTACGTACAAAAGTTTCACGATCATCTGAATTCCGTTAACCCAAATTAAGCATACAGTTCACCAAGGAGGTTGAGTAGGATAACAGGTTCTCCTTCTTAGACGCGACAACAACCATGCGTTGTACGTGGTCGCACACAGGTCAGCAGGTACAGAAAACCAACACACACAGATAAGTACCTCGATTATAACTCTCACCACCCATCGCAGCACAAGAGGTCAGTCGTTAATACACTCCTTCACAGGGCCCAAGAAATTCCATCAACAAATGCGGAGCGATCTAGAGAGAGGAGACACGTCATCAAAGTGCTAAGGGATAACCACTACCCTCTGTTTTACCCGGAGTTGCAAGTCCTACCACAACTCTCTCCACCGCGATGCAAGTACAAACGACACTTCCAGCGCTAGCGCACCGTCAACGTCAAATTTTGTCGTCCTTCCGTACGTCATAGGTGTCTGTGAGAGAATTTCGCGAGTACTACGCAACAACGGCTTTAAAGTGGGTTACAAACCTTTAAATGTTTTGCGCACGTGTTTGCCGAGACCAAAGGATAAACGTTTTGCCTTGCAGTACAGAGGTGTTGTTGACAATGTCGGCTGCGTTGATTGCAACTTCGTGTACTATGGACAGACAGACAGATCCTTGGAAACAAGGTTAAAAGAACATACAACATACAACAACAAATCCCTCGCGTAATCACGCGCAGCGGTCGTTCGTTATGTTTTTGCTGGCATAGCACGCGCAGAATTGTGAACCGTTAGAAAGCCTTCAATCAGATGCTCTTTTAAAAACCGATGAGGGCCGGAGTCGTTTGGTCGAAACGTCTTTGAAGTTTTATTAACGTTGTTCCTAACGTTAACAAGAGTCAGTGTCAAGCACAAATTTTATATTCTAAATCAAACAAGTTTCTTTGAGTTTTGGCAAAAAGCAACATTCGGTCAGACGTTTGCCATTGGCCACGAACGCGATGCTAAACATGTTTTACCGTTTTACCGTAATTATGATGTTATCACTACCTTTTGAGCAAAAGTTGCTGTGAGGTGTGTAGTATCCCTTCAAGTTTTCTATTCCACTCGAAAACCTACTTAAAACGTTCCCTTCTATAAATCTCTCCTGTGTGACAAAGTGAAAGAATAAAGGATTGATCGATCAGTTGATTAGTTTGTGTTTGCCCGCAGGTGCAAGCTTCAGGAGTGAGTGTTGATTGAGTCTTGTGAGCTGAAGAAACAAGGGCTGACCATTGGACAAGGTTTCCTGCATTTTCAGGACAAACACCAGTGACCGTTGAAAAACTTGGAGCTGTACAGTTTTTCAATTTGTAGCAGATGAGCATGAATTTCAATAACGTGGTTGCTATTACCCTTGTGAGTAACTTTAGCAGACGAAAGTTGCCACAGCATAAACTACGTTGCTCGCATTTAGTACGTTACAGTGTTTGTTACGATTTACGTTGCTGTCGATTGGCGACGAAAGTGAAATATGTTTACGATTAGATCTGTGGATAAGTAATGTCATATTCTTTTTAAACAGTTAGAAAGTTGTATTTTAAAACTTTCGTTTTCATTCTACATTTTCGTACAAGAAAAAGATCACTTTCAAGTTTACTCATCAGGTCTTCCAGAGGGTGTGGTATTCTTAAACCTTTGCTTCGTTAGCCTTATTTATACAATATATCTACTAGGTACGAGATAAGGGGCCAAAAAATCAGCCTATTTACTACTCTCATTAATAATTCATGAGCGAAACAGCCTATCAAGTAACCGATAAAACGTCACGTGCACGAGCTTTAAAGACTGACAAAAACTCTTTATTAAGATTCTTTATAAAAAGCGTAGTTATGAGGCATGGCTTGTTTTTCTTGTGTGTTAAATGTTCTCCTCTCATGATTTGAACCTTTGTTCGGGCTCTAGAGGGACACGCTTTTTGTGGCATGTTTTTGAACTCGTTCAATAATCTCGCTGGTCGTGTTTGATCAATTGCTCTTAAATAGTACAAAATGCCGTACGTTTTGGTTTGTTGGAGAGGGGGAGGGAGTGGTGGTATATCCAGAAAAACAGTGGATATTTACTTGACGCAGACCCAAGAGAAACTGACAATTTTTTAAACAAATACTAGTGAGCAGCACACAGCAACAGATCTTGTCAACTTGCTTTTATTTCTCCGACTGGTTTCGTCTGATTACGCAGATTAGGGAGTTTGAGCAAGATAGTTACGAGGAACTTATTTTATACCTTATTTACAACATAAAAATCACGTGCCAGTAAGGATGTGAACAGCGAAAAACACCTACACAACAGTACGTGCAGGATATGACTAAAATCCTGCACGACGCTGAGAATTGTAATTTTGAGGGTCACGGATTTAACGTTGAACGACTCGAGCTGACTAACTTAACTTTGTATTAACTGTCCCTGGCCAAACCACTTGGCCACACTAGCTACGGAACAATATGTGATGTTTTTCTCCCTAACCTCGTTGAAACGTGAATAATCATTCACAAAGAAACGTAATTAACTGTGCAAAAAGGTCGGTTACCAAACAACACGACAAAATTAGAATTATGGGTAATCGGTAATAACTTTACAAAAATACCAGATAGTTTGGGTTTGTCAAGTGAGAACTTTATTAAACACCGAGGAGTTTGTCGGACCAATGTCGTCGTAGTTTTCTGAGTTCTTTCTGCCGTGCTGTGATAAATTAAAGAGAGAAAAATTCATCTTTAGTCAGTGAATTACACTGTATGGGCGCGATTGTATAGTCTTGTACTCTATGACCCGGCTAATAAATAAAAGCGAAATTGAAGGGTCACCTTTTCTGCTAAAAGGAGAATTGCGCTGCCCCACTTAGCGCAATTATGTTGGTTTAATGTCGGGAATGTTTGTTGTAAGTCCGCAACATTTGGTAAATAGCTGTAAACAACAGACAGCAGTGGAGAAGATTGACTGTTATAGTCTTTGCTCAGAATATGGAGAACATCTGCTTACAAACACTCTCTTTGGTTCGTCGAATGGACCAACCATTCACTGAAACAAATAACCCTCTCTTCCGGCAGCCAATAAGTCATTGGTTGGTACATTTAACAAGAAAAGGTGACGAAAGTAGAGAGAATCGCAAGGAGAAGTATAGATGAACTTAGCTTTGTTTTAAGACCTTTTACATTTGTAAATATCCGTTTTGTGGACTTTAGGCCTTACTGCTAAGTGACTCTTCTCACAGCTGTACAGTGGCCAATTTTCAGGTTCAGTTTGCATAACTTACCTGTTGCACGCGAGGAAATGTTAAGTGTTTGTCTTCAGGCGTGGCTCCACGCAGGTGATCCAAAATTTTAATATATTTGCAACCTGCACAAATCCCATAATACAACTCTTTTACAAAAAGCATAATCATTGTTTGCAATTTTTCCTGGGACATGAAGATGTCCCAAGAGAAATCGAAAACAATGCCTATGCAAATTTTTGGGGGTAGAAGAGATTTCGAATTATATGCTGGTGTTATTCATGTGGGGAATCCGCAAAGCGATCGAGAAAGTAGAGACGCTACAAGAGATCGTACACATACAGGAGCCCGTGATTAGGAGCGTACAGGTTCATTGCATTTGTGGAAGACTGCCCTTTTACAGACCGAGTTAGTTTTAGACAAATTTTCTCGCGAAACCAGACCTTTTCAGCTACTCACCAGTCTTGCATGAGAGAGAATGAGAATGAGAGAGAATGATCTCTGGTGCAAGCCAATAAGCCAGTTCAGAGTTTTAAAAAAATACGTGCTCGCGTCGGGATAAAAACCAGCATCTTTTGTTATGGAAATTGTTTGCAGAAATTTGCTTTCAATATATGCTTTCAATATATGCTTGATTTTATCCCGACGCGCGCACGTGTTTTTTTGGAACTCCGCACTGGTTTATAGACCATTTTCGAATTCTCAAGGCTGGACTGGATCTTGCATGAAATGGAGGCTAATGCGGGCAAATCTTATCAAATGCAAATTAATTTGCCCGCATTGGCCTCCATTTCATGCTAGATCCAGTCCAGCTGTGAGAATTCAACAATGGTCAATTCTTATTAAAAAAAACATTCGTCTAAAAATAGCTTCATCTGTGAAAATCCCAAGTACTGGAGTTGTAGGCTCCTTTGTATACGTTTCCGACAGAAACGCAGACAGGAGCTCTATTTACAGACCTGAATAAGGCACAATCCGGATCTAGAATTGGGATGAGTGAAGGCATACACCAGCCACGCTATACAAGCAAACAGGAGCGCTGCCCCTGCGCAGATAACAGCTATCATCCATGGCTCCATGTCTTGCTTTCCTTCACTCACTATCTGGCTTCCGTGGCTGAAACACCTTTCCACCTTCAAATACAAGGAAAAGATAATAGATCAAAGGGCACGGTAGAAATCCAGCCAATCCTTTCCTCTCTACTCAATCTATTGCCTTTTCCAAGTTCCGATTTTTTGGCCCTCTTCCGATTTTCTCCTGTTTTTTGGCTACTACTACAATTCCTATTTTGCTATTTTCTTAACCTGTGATCAGGCTCTATTTTAGTTTCGCGCGGTACGTACTGTGGAGTTTGCGAGCGACGACATAAGAGAACACATCGGCGAAGCTAAAAATGGGCCTGATCGCAGGTTACTATTTTCTGAGTGACATTTGGTCAGATATGGCCAGAAAAGCACGTGATTAGATACACGCGGATTTCAATAAGCGTCACGAAGTGTCCCCTTGTTCTTCTTCCCAACTTCAACGTCACTCGTGTCTCGGAATACAGAAAAATCAACGTCAAAAAGTGTCTCTAAATGCTGACCCAAAAATAACGCTAAGGTTTACCTTTATCTTATTGTTGGAAATAGATAGCAAATGCTAAGACTCTGAATGAGACACTTCGTGTTGGATGTTGCATGTCTGCCTCCTCTTCAAAGGGAGTCTAAGTGCAAAGGTTTTATGATGGTAATTAGTTCTACTTTACATATGAATAAAAACTAATAGGCCATTTTCGAAATATCAAATATTCAGCTTGACAGTGAGGCAGCGAGGACAAAAACAATAGAAACACGTTGGAATAAATGTGAAAATATTTACATATCATCCACTTTCCTTTGTCTTTGTCCTCACTGCCTCACTATCAAGCTGAATTTTAATATATCGAAAAAGGCCTATTTTCATGAGAAAAACTTCGCACTTAGACTCGCTTTGAAGAGGAGGCAGACATGAACTCGGAAATGGCCTATTGCGTTCATTTCCGCGCATAATTGCATTTGCATTTGCTAAAAAAATTAATGAAATGCAAAAAAATAATAATAATTGCATTTGGCACTTTGCACCCTATAAAGACAACTACTTTGCAGTGTAACAAAAATCCTTCTTGTCGCAATCTCAGACAGATATGCGTGTTGGTGTGAAATTTTCACTGTTCTTTCCATCACAACAAAAAGTTTAAAAAATTACTTGATATGTTACTGAAGAAATGCAACCCGAGGAAAGCCATTCTGGCCGGTGACGGTCAAATCCATCTGAACATCTTTGAAAACAAAGAAAAGAGAAACACAAGTTAGAATTAATTAAAGAAGAAAAGATGACAAGTAAAAAATATCTCATAAGGCAGTACAGTCATCAAGGGGTCAAGAGAGAGACTGGGCACTAAGTAGGAAACTCGCAACTTGTGAGGCATTAAAAGAACACCACCACTGAAAGGAAAACACTACTTTCCATGGCATAATAAACAACACCACACGAAAGTACTATCCAGTAACTTTCATTTGAAGGGTTACACTTTTGCAGGGGCAGAGTCAGAATATTCAGAGGTGGAGAGGAAACACAAAAAAAATCCTCGGAAGAACACAATTCCCCTCAAACGAAAACGCAGGTTAGGTAAAATGCCGCTTTCAGGGAGGATATATGCCCAAAGCGTACGGCTTTAAAAATAAAGGGAATTAAAAGGAGAACCCCGTCTGAAACATCATCATCATCATCGTTATCGCCAGTCCATCGATTTCGATGTAGACACGATAGAGGAGACATTGTGAGTAAGTCATGTTGCTTTGTTCTTGCATGCTCGTAGGTGAGCTGCCAGACCGGCTCTAGATCTACATAACCTTTTACATTTCTCACTGCTGAAGTCACTGGCACTAGGAACTGAGTCGCACCGAGCATGAGCAGAGAGATAGTCGGCTGCTCGCTTCTCCTCAACTGTCAGCACATCCTTAAACCACAGTTTCTGACCACCACGCTCCCGCTTGCCACCCACTAGACGCACTGTCAAACCCTTGCTTGGGGAGGCGATCATCAGTCATACAATCAAGGCTTCCACACTCGCAGCTCCTCGCTGCAGGACCGTCACGTCTGGAATTCTGTCTGTCCATTTGATATTCATGATCTGCCGTAGATGACGGAGTTGGACTCGGGTCAGCTGCTTGATGTGCCTAGGGTAGAGGATCAACGTTTCGGTGGAATATCGAAGCGATGGTAGCACTGCAGTGTTGTAGACTTTGATCTTAGCGTCAGTATTCTTCAAAGCCTCTCCATTTACTTCCACAAGAGGTTGCTCGTGCTCTTGCTGCAGTGGTGGCGGTTGGTAAAGGAGCTCAGTTTTGGTTGCATTTATTCGCAGTCCAAAGCAAGTTGCAGCCTCAACAAACAGATCGGTAATCTCCTTTATGTCCTGCTGGCTTGTGGCTACCAGAGCTGAGTCGTCTGCATAAAGCAGCCCCATCACGCAGATCACTGTCGTCTTTGACGTAGCACGCAGCCTGGCAAGGTTGAAGAGGCCATCATCTGGTCGGCTTCGGATGCAAATTCCCCACTCCCCGGGCACAGAAGATTGTCGAATGGCCGGTTTTTGCTCGGGAGGGGGGTTGTTGAAGTTTCGATTTGATCGGCGCATTACTAGTAAACACTTTGAACCCTTGACTACACGGGTGCATTTAAGAACGGGGTAGCCGACTCTGTTTGCGCTCTACCTCCCCGCAGTGCTGGAATATGTGTCTAGCAGGACAATTAAAGGTGTGGACCTTTGCCTGCGTGGGGTGGGGAAAACTGAACCGGAAGTGTCAGGTTTCAAATGATTTTTTTTTTCGGGCGCCGAAGTCGCTAATAGCTATAAAACACGTGTTTGGACGAGATGAAAGAGTTTAAAGGAATACATATAGCATTTGTGAACGATTGGCATACAAAAAATGTCTTTATTAAAGACGACAGGAGCCGACGATTGTTCTTTAGTAGGGTATGACAGACAAATCCGACGATAGGGTAGGGCATTTGAACACCATTTTGGCCCGAGGGGGCGGGAATTTGAACAATCCAATCTTCAAAAGTTCAAATTTCCAGGGGATGTTGAAGTTTCGAGTTGATCGGCGCATAACATGCTCATAAGTAGAATTACCGGAAAAAAATGAGTTATTAATAACCTGTTAATCTTTTGGCACCATGTGCAATTAAATTCAGTGGATTCTCTTCTCCTGGCACATTCTCCACATGTCCCTGCTGTGATGCAACCTGCATGGAAGGATTTAAGTTTAAACAAAGAAACAGCAAATAATTTCAACAAATTAATAACGTTGAAAACGGTTATATCTGTTACCTTCTCTAAACCAAAAGAGTTATTAAACTAATAGAATAGTAAGTTTGTAAACTAAGGTTGGAAATAGTATATTTTTGTCTGTCTTACTGGCTTTTGGGCGAAATATGACAGCAGCGTTATTCATAACCCAGCTTTGGTTGATGTGCACCGCGTCGTAAGTATAGAATGTGCGAAATAATTGCCCTGCAAAAAAGATAGAAATGAATCAAAGTGATAATACTGATCTTGCAAATTTACAGTAAAGCTTTCACTGAATAAATGAAGCTCAACGAGAGTTACAATAGCCTCCCAAAAATGCAGTGGTAATTGTCATTAGTTTCCGGACACGTTCACGGTATGTCTTTTGCTCCCAAAAGTTGTTTTAGCTGTTCTTGTTGCCTGAGACATTTGTTCCTCTGTTGTTCAAAGGAGGCTATTATCGTTTTTCCGTTCGATTGCTTCGTCTTTAATTGACTCAACTCGCGTTATTTGCCGCTCTACTTACAAATGCCGTAGTAGTGTTTGAGCGTGTCGACGTAATAAGCATCCGAAATGCCAATGGCAACTGGATGACCTTCAACTGAAATGTTGTGCACTGGAAACGGGATCTTGTGATAGATAAACTTAATTTCACCAGTCTTGTTCAACACACATTGAAACGTAAAGCTGCCCGCTGAAAAGAGAATAAATTTTGACGAATAAAGAAAAAAGAAATTTAATTGTGCAGTAAATATCACTATCCATGCTGACTGAAAATGAAGAATTCCTTACCTTCAGGATCGTTATCAAGGATTACGTTTGACCACTGAATAATGAATTCATTCCCTAAGTTGCAACAAACAAAGAGATCATCAGTACTATTCTTTCTTTATACTATTACCGGTCAAAAATGACAAAGATAACTGCAACGCAGCCAAAGAGTGCAATTTTATCTGCAAAAACATGCCCTCTGCCTCTACACGTGGTCGCACGTGCTGGCACGTGCTTTTGACTATCTTGGTACTTTTCTTTTTTGCTATCCCGTGCAAACCATAATTATTGCATGGTGAAGTGAGGACTGGACATTATAAAATCAAAGCCATTCGCATCAGTCGACTCCCTTGGGCCGGATTTTTGATCTCAATCAAGTTAAAATAGGGCAAACATCATTTTTTGAAGTCTTTTTTATTGCGTTAAAAATGTTGCTAATAAACCATTTTACAGTTGTAGCTAAGTTACCTAGCCTAAGAATGGAAGTGAGGCTGCCGGTTTACTCTGTTTTGATACAAACCTTCATGCTTTTGTAATATTAATATAAACTAATTAGAATTACAACAACACAATTTACATGATAAAAGCAGCGGGGGCTGTATCAATGCAAGGTCACCGGCAGCCTCGCAACCATTCATAGGCTAGGTCGATGAGCAGACAACTGTAAAATGGCCTATTGTTTTGCGATGAAAGATTGGTGACGAAACGTGTTTGTTTCGTCTCAGATAGTAAGCGCGTCATGATTCGCCAATTCATTCATCGGGCAATGTTCGGGCAGTTCGGCGGCCCACTAATGAACGAAAGTCTGTTTTTGATGCTTCTTGCAAAGATCAGATATAAAAATATCTCAATAACCTCGTTTTATTGTGCCGTAATGTATATTACGCCACTTTATTTTTTCCAGTCGATTTGTAGCCCTCGTACTTGGCGTTAGGCAGAATGGAAAGAAAAAGCGACCGTAACTTATGACGTGTCACGAGAAGACGAATTTGGCATGAGATATGACCTCCCCTCCCTGCTATTGCTGCTATCAGGGCTATTTGTGATCGAGAGCCACAAAATCAATACCAAAATAATTGATGATAGTGACCTACTTCCTGGCAAAAGCTTCGATGCAAAATCGGAATGAACCAGTCAGAATTCGAAACAGTCATGCAACTTGTTCAAGCACGGGCAAACACCTACGCTAACACGCATACAAGACACGATTTGGTCGATTTTGTTTATACTTCACATCTGTTGTAAAAGATGCGCGTGATTTTTTTGCTAGGCACTATGTGTAGTAAACTCAAATGCAAACATTGCTTTTTCTCTTACCGTCGGTAAAATGATGAACTGTGCTTGTGATGTTAAGTGAAGGGTTAAAGTGTGCCATCAGTGGGGCAACATACTGAAACTTTGCCACTTGACGGCTTTTTGATATACCCAGATTAATAAAACCTGCAGAAACAAATCTCATCTCAAATCGTGTAAAAAATTTGCCGCGGCTAGCTCGGTTATTATAGCCCAGGGCCCGGTTGTTCGAAAGCCTATTAACTTAATCCAGGATTGGCGTAAACTTTTGTTTCATGTTTTCAACTTTTGGTGAAAGTTTCTTTTGCTTATTCTTGTTTTTCAAGATTGACTTCTTCTAATGTAAAGTTTTGCCGTATATCAGCGTTAAACAGCATTTGGGAGTAAAGAAATAATAATTTTTAATCTGGGATTAGCGTTAATTGGCTTTTGAAAGTGACATTTCTTGATAAGAAGGTACTGGTATAAATCTGTACATACATAAACTTTTGCAGTTGCAATTGTTCAATGCAGACAGGAAGGTTTTCATACATGGCTTTACTACACGTAATATCTTACCTCCAGTGGTAAGAGTTGCATTTGTCACATAGTGACCGTAGAATGGAAACTTGAAAGGCAGTTTGACCACCCCAATTGCACGATTGTTTGACGAAAGATGATCATCTCGAACGCTTCCAGCTCTTTTTCTGAGGTCTGTCCATAGGTGTCCCCCGTCTTGATAAAAGAGTGAACTGTAATACTTGTGATCGTCCTAAAAGTGACGAGTTTCGATACTTTCGAAAGAGTTTTATCAATTGAGTGTTTTTACAAAGCGTCTTTACTCAACTTAGCACCGCATCGTTTTATAATTACTAAATAGAGAACAACAAAACGGGCAATGAAAACTCCCAAAACTTGTTCACAGCCCCCTGCGAACAAAACGTGAGATCTTTCTTGCAGAACTACAAATGGCCAAGGTAGAGAAAGAAAACACGTTTGTAGGGATAAATGTTCGTTCCAATTTCATAACCAACGTTTGTCTTATTAAAAGATGAGAGATATTTCGAGACGACTTTTTCGTTGGCGTTGCTTATGGTCTCTAATTAATGTTTGGCACTGCAGGTGCTGCGCTTATTACTACTGACTGTAAATGCATATAGGCTGGACGGCTTCGGCAATTTCTACAACCTGCATATGCCCCGTTTGCTGAAAACTTTGTTGAGTTTGAATCCGTTTGAGCACTTACTCATTCAACATTTACTGGACGCAAGCATCCTCACATCAAGCATCTTACCCACCCCCGCCACTCTCCACAAATCCCACCCCGAGAATCATACGCCTTATTCCAAAATGGCCGCAATTTTAGTATTCCATTGTTTCCATGCAAATTGACCCTTATGGCCTCGTTCAAGGTTAAATATTCTTTTGAATACTAAAAAGGGCGGCCATTTTGGAATAAGGTGTTTGTTGTTACCAATTTCTGTGTGGCGATCAAATAGACCACTTTCATAAATGGCGACCACTTTTACATTCTTTATGCCCTCATTTTGAAACAGAAATTCTTTTGAAATTTGCCGGTCGTAACGAGGCTAGAAAGGCTTATTAGCATTAAAACAAAAAAATATTTTATTTGGCCGCCACTATAAAAGAGCTCTATTGCTTAAAGTTGGCCGGATGCAGCCCATTCTTTAATCCTGAATTAACGATTAACGATTATCGTTAATTCTTAATTTGCTCTGAATTTACTATTATCGTTAATTTAGAAGACTTAATGCTTGATATGGATTATGGGAAATGGTCATATATATTTTAAAAGTAAACCCAAAGGCATGGACACAGGACTCGAACCTTACCTACATGTTGGAATAGGGAGCTTTAGCAACAACGACTGGAACGGCAACGAGTACGTAATCACTTCGAGATTATTCCAAGCTTTTTGGCATGACAATGCAGGGACGGCGGAACGTATTTTGTATTGGGGGAGCTAAAAAAGCAAGCGCCGGAGACGCTAACTTGTAGGGGGTTTCCGCCAGAAAATTTTGAAATCTTGAAGCTCGGAAATGCTACTTTCAGCATTCTCGGCGAGATATCAAAAAAATAAACGTGGATCAACCGTAAAAACCGTTTTAAAAGTTTTATTTTTTTACTTGAAATTGGGGGCTCCGCCGTGCCTGCAATGGTGTGGCAGTCCCTCAATAATAAAACCGATACGAGTAACGCTTATGCACTAGTCAGTGGAAAGCCCCGCACCCCCATACCCGGGGAATGCGGGGCATTAGCGGGGGATTTCAGCGGTTTTGGATTGTCACTTTTGCCACGGTATGCGGGGTTTTCGACAGCATTTGGCGCAAGTATCGGCGAACGGGGACCTTGAGCGGGGCTTAGACGGGGATTTGCCTTGAATAGGCACGCAAAGCTCACTGGGAGAGCATACGGTCTCAAAATGGCGGCTGAGTCAAGTTAAAATCCATTCTTTTCATGTTTGTAATGGGCTCTCAGTTAAATTCTGGGTTCAATCTGTAAATATTATCATTTCTTGTAGTGGAATTAGACAAAGATTATAGTTATGCTTGATTAGCGATATATTTCTAGCGTTGACCTTTTGTCTCAGTATTTCCATTGAAATGCAACGCGAACGTACGCATAGAGGGTGACAGTGACACTACTTTATGTTTTTGTGAGATGAATCTTGAAAATGTTACCTCCGATGGGTTTCGTCTTTTTGAGTTTCTACATTACCACGGTCTGCGTAATGGTGGAACATGCAAGTTGCTACCAAGGACTCTTTCAAAGGTCTACTCCACTGTAGTTCACTAGATTTTTTTATTTTCTTTGCTGGAGTTTTCAGAGTAGTTTCAAAATTTGTTACCGATGAAGGGTTATTTCAAGAGATTATCAAGGTAAGAGAGAGAATACCCCGTATAGGCTTTCTACTAAAGGTAATCCCTCTTAAGTTATTTTTAGACATGGTCCCAATTTCTTCCACGGATGTTACTCGCGCGTTGCGTGGATGTTTTCTAGGAGGATTTGTTTATGTTTAGTTTCTTTTAGTTTCAAATCGAAGGAAAACCTTCAACGCTGTGAGGATTTCCTCTTCGACATTTTAATTACAAGCAAAGTAGCTTCGGCTCTTGCTATGTTTCGAAAATTTAATAGGAGTTTAAATAAGAGACACATTTGCCCTGCACAAACAATAACAACTGAATGAACGGCAGAGGAATGAGTAGAAACACGAGTGCTAAGCGAACATTCGCCGAAACAACGCAACCAGATGGTCGAAAGTGCAGATAGACGCTCGCCGCTAAGGCGGCAAAAAGCAGTTTAAAAAGAACAATGGCGACAACGCCGGAGGCAACGTCGATTAAAAAACGACTTTACATGTATATTCAACCTACGAATCTAGATGCATTCAGTTTATCTACCACTGTCAGAAATATCCCAAACAGAACATGTGAGACAGCGTCAAAATTCGAGAAGAAATTCTTAAAGTTGGTTAAAGTTCTCGAATATGCAGAATGTGGTCATTTCGCGTTGTTGTTTTGTAAAGAACGGCAATGACATGAACAGAATTATAACCCTCGCCTACACAGCCGTTGTACTCGTTGCCGTTGCCGTTGAGGTTTGCGTATTAAATTCAATAAAACCGAATAAACGGCAAAATAACGAACAGCCAAAGAGCACAAAGCAAACAAAGGCCCAGCCGAACAAAAAGACAGCTGAGAGTGCAGAAAACATTTCTCTTGTGTAGTTTTCGAAAAAAACCGCTTGGGCAGTCCACGCATCGCGCAAGTAACATCCTCGGAAGAACTGGGCACCATGTAAGAGTGATTTGAACTCTATTTGTATGCAAATACTTTCTTTGTTTCAGTAATCCAATATGGCTGCTGGTCACCTGAGTGAAAACGTTCCATATAGGGGATTTACTCTCTTACCTTGGTAATTATAATTTCTTGGTTATTTGCAAAATGTAGCTGGATCATGAGGCCATAACATTTTGGTAATAAGCCATTTCCTTAGTGAAATTTGTATAGCTCTTTGAGAATTGTTGTGATAGTGAACCGTTGTAGTCAGTTGAGTGTACTTTAGATTGGGTATGCTTATGCATAGAGGGGAAATAACTGGAATATTGTCAGATTAAGCTGCTCGTCAAATGCATGTTTGATCTTATGTCGTTATCTTAATGGTTTTGACACCAAGGAAACTGGTATTTTTATTCCCATTTTCAGGGCTGTGATAAACCCAGTGATTAATATTACTGTTTTTGGAGAGATTGTAAAGTTTCGAACGCCAAATTTGTAACTCAAGGTAGATTTATTCGGGCTTTATGAGAAATGGAGTGCATTGTTGTTTAAAGTATATTAATTTTGGTCAACATTGTGCTTTACAGTTTTGGAAGTACTCTATCGTCCCGGATGCGGGGGAGAAAAGTTTGGTTTTGACGTACGAAATTGCCCCGCATAGCGGGGAATTTGCTTCATTTAGAAGGCACGCCTGGTCTAATGCCCCGCTATTCCCCGGGTATGAGGGTGCGGGGCTTTCCACAGACTAGTGCATTAATTTAGGGGAGAAAATGCAAATTTATCCTCAAGTGCTGACGTTTTTCATAAAACCTCAAATTTGGCTATTTCACGTTGTTGTTTGCTGACGACGGCAAAGAAATGGACAAAAATGAAAAACGCACGTGCAGAGCGTGCAAAGCTATTGTTTTTGTCCTTAAATATGCAAATTTGTGACGTTCGCGTTGCCGTCGCCGTTGTCGTTGCTAAAGCTCCCTAAGGGGCGATTTACACGGTAAGATTTTTGTCGCGTGTGACAACGGCTTACGACAGGCCTACGACATGACTTACGATTGTCGCAGCGTTTTAAAACATGTTTTAAATGCTACGACATTTTTTCTGACGTACACAACAATCGTAAATCATGTCGTGGGCCTGTCGTAAGCCGTTGTCGCAAGCGACAAAAATCGTACCGTGTAAATCGGCTCTAATGTTGACCAGTCACCTAACCACTTGACCACCACCACCATTACCACTCGGCAACAAGGTCGGTTACCAAACTTCCCGACAAGACTAAAAAACGTTTAATCAAAGCTCAGGCCTAATCACTATTCAGCAGCTGCGCGGTGCCTTGATCTTCAGTGGTGAAGCGGAAAGAAGCAGTTCCTATGGAGTAGAAACTCCGGGTTCAAATCCAATCCACAGATTATATGATTTTTACTTTCCTTATTTTCCTCTGTTACCACAAGAACTGGGACACAGCGTCCTAAATTAACGATAATAGTAAATTCAAAGCAAATTAGGAATTGACGATAATCGTCCGTTAAAAGAAGAGATCGTTGGCCCGATGATGAGTTCAGCCTGCATGGTTTCCCCGTTCTTTCACTTTCCGACCCTGTGTGATAGGAAGACGAGAAAAACCTGGAAGCTACAACTGTAGGTTGCAAATCCATTAGGTTTTACCAAGTTTCCACGAAGCAGATATGTGGAGTCATTCACTACACCATTATAAGAGCAAATTTAAAAACAAGAAAAAAAATTTCACAAGATTATGACAGTAAAATATTTGTGCCTACGGAAAAAGACCTAGCAGCATCTATCTCGTCAAGGTTGTAATCAGTTTTACTCATCATGTTTTAGATACCTGTATTGTTTTGTTTAGGTATGTCTGCCTCTTCTGTCGGCTTTTAGTCACAATCTCTGCAGAAAGATGGTTCCTTTGTTGCGTCTTGATCACCTTATTTACTATAAAGAAAAATAAATAAAAATTCATGTCAAGATTGGTAGTGACGTGTTTTGTCGCATGACTAGGCGGCATCGCGAAGCTTTCAGAGAACACTCGACCAAACAGCTTAATTTAATTTAATTCACTCAACTTCAACTAGAGTTCGAGATAAAATATTATCGACGTTGGCCAATTGTACAATGTTGAGAAGCCATGAACCTCAAAAAGCCCGCAAGCACCATTCCAGGAAGATTGCTTACAAAAAAACACAATGGACCTCTTTAGCTTGTACATTTTACTTTCGCATTTCAGACCACGTGATGTTACTCCCCGGAAAAGTTTCTTTCAAATGTTGTCTTATGCACGTGCATATGTATGGATAATTTATGAAAAAACGAAAGGAAAATCCCCTTAGGAAAATCACGTGCTCTGAAACGGGAAAACAAAACGTACAAGCAAAAGAATGCCATTAGAAGTGTTCAAATTCAATCAAAAACGAGTCAAAAGTTTAAAAGCCTTCGACTTCAAGTACATTAAAGTTTACGATTTTCTATTATTCGTGTGGGTGGCAATTCCCGACTTCGCTGTTCATAAAACTACATTTAAGGTGGTTCAGACCAGTTTCAACACTTCGAAGAGACACTCTTTTTATAAGGATTGGCACTTCACACTGTATCAGGTAACAGCAATCTTATGGTACCAAATAAAACACCGATTATTTTCAAACAAGATGTGGTTATTATTGTGACATAATAAGTTACCTTGGCAACGGGAAAGCCCAGCTAAAATACCTTATATTTTGACTTAAGTTGCTCATATCTCAATTGCAAAGTCAGTGATCTCCATTTTTTATTGCTGGAAAGTGATCAGAAAGCCAAGCTGAAACTTTCTCCAAAGTTAAAAAAAATCTCTTCTGCAGAGCCAGAGCCAACTTTAAAAAAATCAGAGAGTTAAGGTGGCTATGAATTCGCTGTACAGAATTATTTTAAACTTTGCAAAAAGTTTCATCTTGGTCTTCTGATCAGTTTCCAGCAATAAAAGACGGGAGTCACCAAGTTTGTTTTTGAGATATGAGCAACTAAAGTCAAAATAATTAACAATTATTCCTCGAGCCCGAATGGGCTATAGACTCAGAGGCCATGAGGGCGAGAGGAATAATTGTTTTAGTAAAATCCCAACTAGTTGGTCAAAAAAATATCGAGACAAAACATCTTTCGCTAGTTAAAGCTAGACTTTAATTCTTATTTGCCGCCAAAACATTACAAATACGGCCAGGCGCACTCACAATTCTTAAAACACGTGATTAAAAGGTGTTATTACAGGGCTTTCCCATTGCCACGGTGACTTATTACGTCACAGTAATGACCACATCTTGCTCAACGATAACTGGTGTTTCCCATTGTACCATAAGATTGCTAATGCGTGATACAGCGTTGTAGAGCCAAACTTTCTAATTAGAACGTTTCTTAAAGGCGTTCAAACTGGTTTGAGCCGTCTTAAATAAACCTGTTCTAGAATGTGCACACGCTTTCTAACTGGTAACCCATCTCAATATGATTCTTAACCACCTTACATGAATAAAGCAACATCGGCAAGGAGCATTCTATTTCCTGAAGATAACAACTCTATACTTTCGTAAGTTAATTAAATTCCTGATCATTTTCAAGGATAAATTAGGTGACCCCTTGAACTGGCTCTGCGCGATTGATGTGTCTTCTAGTATGTGGGTTCCGTAACTGTGAGGTGAATTCTAATTTAGGTCTCACAAGAGCTTAGTGATGTTGGCAATGTGATCGCTACAAAACAGTTCTAGTCAACAGACCCAAGTTCCTATGCAGGCCCACAACATGAAGCGTAGTCCCAGCTTGTTGCCATCACAATCTTCTATGTGATGACAACAAGTTTGAAGCGATAACCTGTCATCTGCCATACGGCCTTAAAACGCTGTTGCAGGTGAATGGGAGCAGAATTTAAAGTGGAGTCGAATGCAGGTTTTATGCTACACTTACTTTGCGGCTGACTGCAACTTGTGGGAGTCAAAATAAGGCTATTTGCTGCTGCAAAAATCACAACATGATGCGCCCAAGCAAATGTGTCTCCCGTCACAAGACTCGACGAGAGCATTAGTATTCCAAACGAAACGACACTGCAACGGTTATATTACGTCACATAACAAAAAGATCCATTCCAGTTTGTTTGAAAAAATATCACTTGTTTGCTGTGGTCGCATCGGCAAAGTCTGTTCTAAACAGGAAAACACTGAAGCTTTGAAATGCCTTAATCATCTGCATACAGTGATGAATATTGTGTGCAATGCATGATTGAGTCGCCATTGAACCGAGACATATAAATCGACGCACGAACGATTCATTTTGTCATTTGATAAAAAACAACCCTAACAATTTGAAATAAATATAATCGTGACAAACTGCCCGTGCTCAAGGCCTGAGGCGTGAACATGAACATCGGACAGGTTTTTAAGATGAGAGAAAACAAAACAACTGCAACGTTTCATGAGCATTTGTCACCCGAACAACTCCGCCCAGCCTCCTGCAGGATATGAACGTTTACTACGCGGGACTGAAAGATCAATCCATGAGAAGCGTTCAAAACTAGATCAACCGGAAAAATTGTTGTTATATAGCAAAAGCTACTGAATATTACTGAAAACTTGAACGTACTTGTTTGTCCGGGCTGTAATCTTTAAGTAAAGTGATTTCATATTGTTCAATCTCGCAAAGAAATTTAAGCAAATTGGACCGCTACAGTCATCACCTTGCACTCAGTGTCGGGATCGAAATGCACTTTCACGTTATATGTAAATACTACAAGTTGTACCATCCAACTTTTTTTCTCCTTAAAATATATTTTCCGTGTACCTATTACGAGTAAATAAAACCATTAAAAATGGGGGGTTTCTTCGCAGCATGATGATCAATGGATGATCGTTTCCCGCAAAAGAAACGGGGGCGAGTTACAAAGCAACTTCTTAAGGGAGAATTATCATGATAATGATTGCACTTAAAATTAAGGACGGTGCCTACTATTGTTACTGCGCATACGTTCTGCGCATCTCCAGATACTCGGATTTCCTATCGGTAGTGCCTACTAATGCAGGGATTTGCGCGGTTTAAATTTAGGCGGAGAGAGCAGAACTTAGCAAGTGCTCTAGCTTGGTATCCAAAAAGAAAATTGGAGATAACCATGCATTTTTCAGAGATAATTAAGCTTTAATCTGGAAAGGAACGCCATACATTGCTTTGTATTTAAAAGCTTTTTCCTAATATTGTTGATTAATTATCTTTGAAAAATGCGTGGTTACCCCCAATTTTCTTTTTGGATACCAAGCTAGAGCACTTGCTAAGTTCTGCTCTCGTAAAGAGCGTAAATAGCCGCCATCTCCGAAGTCGCAATGTTATGCGCACTTTGAGATGCGCGTTGGCAAACAAGGGAATCACCTTAATTCAAGGCAAACACAAAATCAACGCAAGCAGAGATGGTTGAAAAGAGCAGATTTTAATAGCCTAAAATAAAACCTAATGCAGTTTCTCTGCCCAATCATGGCAAAGGCATCAGAGCAACGTGCCATTCAAAGTATAAACGACATGCAAGTCGCCCAAAACAAAGGAAAATGCTCGTTTGGAAATGTGATTGATGCTCAAAGCCTGTTGGCGCTAACCGCATGGTTAAGAGGAATTAATACCTAAAGGTTTCCTTGGTATTTAATGCTGATTAGCGCTAACCATGCTTCGAGCAACCCAGTCCATGTCGCAATCGCGTGATTACTTTTGAACAATTGAACTCAATTTAAAAGCTCCTCTACTTTTCCAGAGATCATTTTACCGTTGTAGCTAAGTTACCTGGCCTAAGAATGGAAGCGAGGCTGCCAGTGACCCTGCTTTGAGCTTTTCTGATGTCTGTATTAATGCAAACTCACCAGCAGCCTCGTAATCATTCATAGCCTGCGTAGCAAGCGTTCCTGTTCGACAGAAGAGCTTCGAACCGATTTCTGTAAACTGGCCGCGCGAAAGTTGGGGCAAGAGACTTCCGCGCGGCCAGTTTGCAGAAAATCGTTTCGAAGCTCTTTTTGTCGAATAGGAACGCTCTTCCCCACCGACGCAGCACCACAGTTTCTTTAGAAACTACCCCTTCATTCATAAGTCATTCATAGGCTGGGTCACTAATCACACAACTGTAAAATGGGCTATTTGTAGCCTTTCCTAGAGTCGCACAACTTCTCTCAGGTTATTAGTAGAGATATCACAAATGCAATTTAAATAGATCTACATACCATACAAGAGGCAAAGGAAAAAATTACAGCATAAAATTAAATAATAGCAACTCCATCGAGCAAACAACCGGCCGCGTTAATGACATAAATAATGCGGCTTAACGCTTGAGAATAAAATTGGGCTTGGAAGTGACATTTTTCGCGGCAGGGTCTGGCACGAGAAACTTGCGCAAACAATCAATCTCGACCATTACGCCTCGATTATCAGCCGCTGTTTCGGGAAACGAGCCCGCAATAACCTTCCGAGCCAGACCCGAAAGGGCAGCAAAACTCTAGCCCATAGAGTGTTTTCAAATGACGTCACGGCGGCCATGTTGGAAGAATGAAACAAAGAAACGGCGACCATGTTGGAGAAGTGAAATACTCTTTTGGGAATTGAACTCTATTTTTACAAAAAACATTCCTTTTGTTTTTGTATGCAAATATGGCTGCTGGTCACATGAGCGAAAACACTCTATTTGGGCACGTGAATAATTGTTGATCAAACATTCGGCAGAAGATTTCAAACCACTACTGTTAACCGACTATCACGCATCGTTTGCCAAGCCCATTCATCAGCGTGTTTTCTTTGAATAAATACATATTATGATGAAAACTTGAACTTTGAATTTTAACACCGTTGTCCGGCTGATTTGAATGAGTAAATTTTCCTGCTTATTGCAGTGAACTCTAATTAAGCAAAACTTTCGTCATTATTTTACGGAGATGTGCTAAGTAACCTTGCCTTAGGATAGAAGCGAGGCTAGATGCGAAATCTCGCTGCCTTCCTCATGCCAATCAAATTGTTTCAATGCTAACAATAACTGTTGTACGAGGACAAGTCAACTACGGTCTCGCTTCCATACTAAGGCCTGGTCACCGAGTAAACAATTTGCACTACATTTCTCTGAGTGCATTAAGGAGGCTCGAAGGGTTTTCAGCTGAGAGCGCGCGCGTAAGCTACACACGCAATTCTGAAAGCTGGTCGCGTCAGCCCATGATTCAAAATGGGTCACCAGAAATAAACACGTACGGCTAATTTCGCTCACCTTTCTTCTAATTCCCATATATATGGAATATAAATAGGCAACTACTATTCAGGAAAACTAGGAAAATTGTACACAAACGGTTTAATGGTCACTAAAATCCGCTTGTTAAAAAAAGTAGACACATTTCAAAAAAACTGATTTTTCTGAAAAACTCACCTACAGAGTTTGTTGAATTTTAAATACTTTAGAGATTATTTCTGACATTATCTGGTAACGCTGAATGGGAAGATTTCACCGTCCCGTTTTTTTCGAAAAAGAAAATATATCTCGATTTTAAGGCTCAAAGAAATGCCTTATATCGTTGCCATGGTAACGTTATTTTGGAGGAAAATGTGATGTGAGAAATCTAGGGGTACTTAATACTTAATACTTGAGGGTACTTAATTCCCTCGCCAAATTTTGTCTTGATATGATTACCCTAACTGTATCTAAGGACAGAGCATGTTTATTTGTTTGAAAAAAGGAGAAACTATTTCGAGCCTCCTTAAGTGTACTTCATGACGAATTATTGACATTTTTTTTCTCAAAATTGCTTTCTAATACAAAGGGGTCTTTTAAAATTAAGTATACCTTGACAAATTCGACCCAGCGAACAGTTTGACAAACTTATTTAAAGTTAGAAAAATACAACATTAAGTGTAAAAAAAAACTCTATATTGCCTGACGTGGTGCTATTTATTCTGGCACGAGGCAAGCGAACGCGTAGCAAAAGAGAATTTGTGCTAACGCGAAATGAAGACATGTGACATTTGTCTGAACTAGCTTAATGTTTCTCCGGCAAAAGTATGCAAAGAACTAAGGAGAATACCACAGAATTCCGAAAATAAGCCCCGGGGTTTATATTTTTCAAAAGCCCTTTTTGAGGGGCTTATTTGTGGAGGGGCTTGTATTCGGAGGGGCTTATATACAGAGGGAAATCTGCGTTACAAAATTTAAAAAAAGTACGTTACTGTACCGTTTTTGCCCCTTTGATTTATTTTGTATTTGGGTCCAATTTCCAAGTATAAGCCCCCAGGGGCTTATATTCGGAGGGGCGATTTAACGGGGGATTTTTTCGTTAAGATTTTAGGGGGCTTATATTTGGAGGGGCTCATTTTCGGTATTTTACGGTAGATCAATTAAATACTACCAGAATAAGCAACTACTAAGCAAAATTTTTGAAAGCCCCTTGACAGACAAAATGACAGCATAACAGTACGACTGCTTCATTAACTTTCGTTTTGACCTCGATTCTTGACCAGGCTACATCACAGCACTTGCGGTTTAACGTCCAACGGGGCAGCCGCACCAGTATTTCCACGTGATCCACTAGAACCGCGGTTAAATAATTCTCTGGGGCGACGGGACATCTGAATTCGGAACACGAAATGTTACTACCCAGATTGATTGTTAGTGTGGTTTTTAATTACAGCACAAATTAAAAGAGTGGAAGGCGCGGTGGCCTGGTGGTTAGTGTGCTAACCCGGACCACTCGATCCGGAGTCGGGTCCTGGCCGGGGACATTGTGTTGTGTTCTTGGGCAAGACACTTAACTCTCAAGGTGCCTCTCTCCACCCAGGTGTATAAATGGGTACCGGCGAAATGCTGGGATAACCCTGCGATGGACTGGCATCCCATCCAGGTTGCCACAGAAACCGGGATAAGCTCCGGCTCTGAAGGGCCACTTGGCTCGTAAACAGACTTTACTTACAAATTAAAAGAACTTAAAAGAATGGAGTTGTGGCTCATAGATTTGCACTTATTTTTAGCTTGTATGCTTTGCTTTCCCATTTCAGACCACGTGATTTTGTCGAGGCAAGTTTCCTTTTGTTTTTTCAAACGTTATGTGTACATATACATATGCACGTGCGGAAGACGACACTTGAAAGAAACTGTTCTCTAGAGTAACATCACGAGGTCAGAAATGGGAAAACGAAACGTAAAAGCTAAAAGGTTTCGTGCATGGTGATGGAGCGGCCATTTGATCACAATCGTTGCACTTAATGGAGAATCAACTGAACAGGTGCACGGGTTTCCTCTGTCGCTTTTATAATTTTCTATCCGTCACTGCACACCTTCTCTGTTACGCCCCATTAATGAGAAAATAAGGGTTTTCTCTTAGACCAGTACAAGACAACACTCAGACCACTGAATAAGCACTGCCTTCGTAATCACAATTGCAAATGGTTGGACATTCAAATCCACTGGGATAGCTACTATACACCATAAGCCTCGTCTCACAACCCTTACAAGTTCGTTAATTAGGTGGCACGATCAAGGACCCAGATACTCTCCAAAGAATTCACTACTTGCACAATCCCATAATACACCTCTATTACCCCCCCTCCCCCCCCCCAAAAAAAAATGCCTATGAAGATTTCGGGGATGTCTAAGAGGTGTATTATGGGATTTGTGCACGTAGTGAACAGGCAAGGAAGTTATTAGAGCGGTTTTCAATTGAGTGTCGAAAGTAATTAGCGAATTGCTTTGGTTTTGCATTACTTCACTCAGTGATTGACTCAACCAACTTTTTCAACCAACCAATCGCGCTTTGTGTCGGCTACGTGTAGTAACTTCGAGTTTTGATTGGTTTATTGAATTGTCTCCGTCCTTTTTGATTGGCCAAAGTAATTACTTTGGTTTTGGTTTTACGACACTCAATTGAAACTCCCTCTATCAGAGGTGTACTGGTTCGTCCCATCCAGCCGATGTGGCCGGCTTGTCGAGATATCTCAAAAAGCCCCATGGTGTAAGAGGTCACTAAAGCACAAATAGCCCTAAATTCATGAGGAGTTGCTCGATGTTGGACAAATAGAACATAAACAAATACAAAAATATTATTTCAGTCGTAATCTACAAGTTAAATTCCTACTCTGAAACCCGTTTACCCCAAACTTACTTCGATTAGAAAGAGTCCTGATTTGGAGGTTGGATAGCGATAAGCATAGAAACACCATGCACCAATGCTGATCACCAACACTAGCACAATACAGATGCCAAAAATAGCACCCGCCCCAATGCCTCCCTTAGACTTCGTTCCTTTAGGAGCACATCTCTCATCTGAGCTCTGAAATTGCAAGAGTTTAAAGAAGTCGTAGGTTGTTTCGACCCAAGTAGAGGATTCCCTGTAAAATCTCTTAATATCCCCAAAACTTCCTAAAAATCTCCAATTCAGTCCCTTGTTTGACATCTGACTGCTATCCCTAAACCATAACCCTAATTTATGGACTTGACCCGGTTTTGACATAAGAACAGTAGAATTTCAATGACACCGCCCCATTGAGAAGGAATGTAATGCTGGGATAACCTGATGCCCTCTTGCCCATAGTTGTCTTTCTTGCAGAAAAAATGAGGCCAACCGAGACTGTGGCAGACATACTACGATGCTGAGCACAATGAATTGTAAAATACTGAAACAGCGAGTGTACAGAATAGGTTTGGATACAAAGACCGGATATTTTACTCACATTTTTAGGGTATCAGAATATTTGTAGAAACGTTGGGGGTTTTCGTTGCTACCTTTTTTCCGGTTTGTTCCTAACATAGAAAATGCCATCACATTTTTTCTAACGTTTTAAGACAGTTGGCTGTGAAAACCTATTGCGCTCTTCAAACTTTCTTTTTTTTTTTTGTTTATGTAGAATGTTTATAATAATGTAAAAATAAATTCAAAAATAATAAAATGCAAAAATGGAAAAAAGCTGTAAGACCTGTGCGATAAAATGGCCTTGCCATCTGTGACAGTGTCGTGAGCAATAACAACACTTCATAAT
>NC_090883.1:36905912-36920912 GCF_036669925.1 Montipora capricornis
TCCGTATGTTACTCGTATGTTACCCGTATGTACTCGTGTGGTGTTTTAGTCATGATCCTGTTGGAAGCCTGCTTGAGTTTCAACAAAATGAGCCCCAAAATCAGTGAAAAATTGTGACGCAGATGAATAATAAAGTAGCTGCTATTTCTAAAATGATGGAATTACCTGGTGATAAATAACGTCGTACGCGTCTTGGAGGGTAAATTTTGACTTTGCATAAACAAGAGTTGGGCGATTGTGATCTTTGTTTTGACTTCGCTCATTTCAGTGTCAAACTTTATAACACTTGACAGAAAAAGAAACTTACAAAAACCCGGTATCTTGCCATCATTTGACACAGATACTTCACTGTTTGGCGACTAAACATACCGCGGTAACTTAATCACGGCGCCCGCTGAATTCCGGCATGTCACTTTCGATTTTGCGATTTATTTGAACGTAGCAAAAATTTCCCAAAATGTTTGTCGCTGATCGTAACTTTTTATATTCTATATTCATGGTTCAAAATTAATATTGTTTTCATGTCGTAAATATTTTACTCTCGATCGACCGTTCCGGAAACTTCCTTCTGCTCTTTCTAAAAACTGTGTATCAATAGTTATTTGCTTTTGCATCAATATTTGTTTTGCATAAAGCAAGCTAACAAAATCTGTACTTTGCTGAGTTCGCATTTGTTAGCGTTAATAGTATTTTCGGTCAGATCCTTGTGTTTTGGGAGGGGTTTATTGTTTTTGGTCTCCCATCCTGATACTAACCCCGCCCGAAAGGGCTTAACTTTAGTGAATTTTAGTATTACAAAGCATTCAGATGCTCAGAGGGCACACTTAAGGTGAAAAGAAGTTGAGGGAACTTGAAAATTATCAACATGTCAGCCCAGAAGCCAATGTTTCTCGCTTCTCTTTTATTTGTTATTCTTCGGAGACTGGAATGCTGTATTTCAATACCACACAATTCAGTGCCTTCTGATTTTCTGTAACACGTACCACAGGCAACCCAGTGTATGCTTCACGGAAGCATCTCGTTTCAATTTACAGTGTCCCCAATAGGCCTTTTGCAATAAACGATCACATGGTACAAAATCCGCCATGCTGGAGGGTAAGCTCATTATTATTATTCCCCCACTGGGACATTAAAAGAAAGGCAAGTCAAGCTTGACTGGTTCAGGTCCAGTCTTTGTTTTAATGTCCCAGTGGGGGAATAATAATGAGCTTGCCCTCCAGCACGGCGGATTTTGTACCATGTGATCGTTTGTTTGGTGGAGGCAGTGTGGCCCAGTGGTTAGGGCGTTTGCCTTGAGGTCCGGAGATCCCGGGTTCAAGACAGGCTCTGACCACTCGTTGAATTTGTTCGTGGTAGTCCCTGGTTCAACTTCCCAGCTGCACTTGTAAATAGCCGACTGGTTTGCCTCCGGCCAGTTGGGATTCTTAACAGTTGTTGTTTCGTTCATTGTGTTTCATTGGCCCTGAAAAGCCCCTATGGGGAGCGGTCAATTAAGTATGTATTGTATTGTATTGTAAAAGGGTCTATTAGTGCTCCAGCGCTAGAGGATTAGACAGCTAAACAAAGTTCCTTTCCATTAATGGACCATTGTTGTAGAATACCTTTTTGACTGCGATGGAACTGCAACCAGAATTCTCCCATTCAGCTCGATAGCGATCCGCTCCATCGGAGCACCTGCAACAAACCATGTCGGCAAAATGACCCCAAATTTTAGGCGCCTGGTAATTAAAGTATAACTTGTACTGTCAACTCTTCGTTTTTGAGGATGGCTATTGCCAAGGTAAGTAAAGTTATGTTTATAATTCTATTGCGATCGCGGTGTTTTCAGCAGTAGAAATGCCAGATGCTTACCTTCCTGTAGCAGGGCACCACTGACAGCTGAATTCTGTGACTTTGCCGAGTTCCATACACCGCGCACATGAATCAGCAATAACACAGCCTGAAACATGCATAATAAACGATATTAGTATCACCCAACTAGTGGACTAATGCAAATCCTGCATTTTAATTGGCTACGCTACTAGAGGATTATTAGTAATAGTCCTCGAGTAGCGAAAAGCGTGACACTTTCTTTCATTTTATTCCCAAATAAATATTTCTTCAACTTGCATTTGCTAACTTTATTATTGCCTTTTCTGTCCGACTAGTTGGGTGATACTAAAACAATTAGACCCTTCGTCCTCAAGGGCCACCGGTGAAAAGCCAATCGGCCTCGCCTCATGAGCTATTGACCCGTAGCCCTTGCGGGCGAAGGGTCTAGTTGTTAACTAATGTCCAATGTGTAATGTGTATAATAATGTATATAATTTATACAGCGCATTTTTACCTGTACATGTAGGTATGCCCATATGAGGTCTACCAAGAATTAATCTTTCAAATCAAACACAAGACATGAGTTTAGAACCCCAACTGGCAGAAGGCGGCCTGCCACTGTGATGACGAATACTGTTGTACAGACAGCGCTGAACCACTTTTGATTTGTTAAAATAACCCATGACCTCTGCCAGGTGTCCTAAATTGTCCAGTTAAGTGTCAGGATCATTTCTGTCTCACATCTATAACCCGCATCTTAAATATACATTTCTTTCAGTCATCATTCCTTTTATGGGAACAAAAAATCAACAAATTGACCTGCTCCCAACTGAATGGCTTCATAGCTCAGTTGGTAGAGCAGTGCACCAGCATTGCAGAGTTCATGGGTTTGAATCTCATTGTTCCAAGCCACTTTAATTTTTCAGGTCCTTAGAAAGTGACAATTGTTTAATTTCAATTGTCCAGTTATAAAGCGAGGATCACCTCTATTTTGCCTCAGTCTTTAACCCTGACTTCAAACATACATTTCTTTCATAAAATACTAGCATTTAGAGATAAAAGTCTTTCCATAACCCATTGACCCCTGAGAGTGACACTTATTAATTTTTTTTCTGTCTAATGCCACATGATTTTATTCGTCAATGGGGCGCGTCCTAGCAGCGTTTGAGGTGTGAATGGGTTAGTTTACTGGAAATCTTGTAAATCCATTCTACCTTCGTCATTTAATATTACAAAAAGAAATTACTTTTTTGGGGGTGGAATATGACTGCTGATCCATTGACAACACGTTTCTTGGTGATGTTAACCTGACTGTATATGAAGAATTTCCTGTGGATGATTGGTTGCTCAGGGTCCCTGCGCTGTATTACAAATGCATCCGATATACCAACTCGCACAGGGTGACCCTTAAAGTCGGAAAGGGAATTCACAGCGACAGGAACCTGTAAAAACACATTGATCAACAAAACAAAATTTGGAACTGTTTTAATTACGTTGAGTGTGAGATGGATAACAACAGTGATTTTTGCTTCATTTTAGGATTGACAAGCTCAACTTCGTCGCCCAACATACAAGTAAAAAGTTAAAATGTATTTCAAGGACATTGCATTAAAGTATTTTTCTAGGTAATCACATGATTTTGAGTGCAATTCAGAATAATAGACATGCACCTTTAAAAACTATTCGTCTGTGAGGACGACAAAATCCTTACATCAACGATGAGATTCGCGACCTAATGGCAACAAGAGATGGCTGGAAACGAAAACGAAACGAAAGATCCGATGAAACGGAAAATTCGCCTTGCTGAAAAGGAATTTATGGAACAACAAATCAAAGAAAACCGGAACAACACCAAAAATCTGCTTCGCAGAGTTCTTTTTTAGGGGACGTAAACACTGTGGCCAACGAATCTTTCACGGTAAACATCCGTAAGAATACAATTCAGAAAATCAACACTCTGGCTGAATAATTCCAGTGTGAAGCACACGATTCCTTGTTTACCCCTCGGGAATATCCCACGTCTGAACAGTTTGTTTTCGACGCTAATGTGAACATCAACCAAGTAGTCGGAGGCAGTGTAGTCCAGTGGTTAGGGCGCTTGCCTTGAGATCCGGACATCCCGGGTTCAAGACCTACTCGAACCGCTCTATGAATTTGTTCCTGGTAGTCCCTGGTTCAACTTCCCAGCCGCACTTGTAAATAGCCAAATGGTTTGCCTTCAGCCAGTTGGGATTCCTAACAGTTGTTGTTGTTCTGTTCTGTCATTTCGTTGTTTCATTGGCCCTGAAAAGCCCCTATGGGGAGCGGTCAGTTAAGTATGTATTGTATCGTATTATCAAATCTATGGCAACAAATAAGTCCCCTGGAATAGACAAGGTCCCAGTTCGTGTTATTAAGGACTGTCTACCTGCCATTCCACCTTCAATCACATCGATTATTAATGCCACCTTTCTTTATGCTCAATTCCCCAACGTTTGGAAAATTGCAGTAGTGACATACATTACCGGGACAATCCTAACAATTACAGGCCTATTTCACTGTTACCTGTGCTCTCAAAGATTTGTTAGAGAGTTGCCCATGATCAGCTAACATCCTTTTTAATAGCAAACCAACGTCTGTCACCCAAGCAGTGCGGTAACAAGAAGTGGAACTCTACTTAGACATCTATCTTACAAACAACTGACGCAATCCTTGAAGCCATTGATAAGAAACAGTTAACTGCCACTGTGTTGCCCGACATCTCGACATGAGCAAAGGCTTTGATAGTGTTAACCATGGAATCCTTCTGTCCAAGCTTAACAGGACATTGGATTGTAATCTACTGCTATCAAATGGTTTTGAAGCCATCTCCAGGCGTGCTACCAAGTTGTAAAAATTTATAATGCTACATCAGCCCAACTTCCTATGACTTGTGGAGTGCCACAAGGAAGCATTCTGGGACCGCTGCTCTTTAGTATCTACAAACGATCTTTCTAGCATTCCACACCATAGTTCCCCTCAGTGTTATGTCGATGATACTAAACTGATATTAAATTTCAACCTACAGGACCAGGCAAACGCGATTGCCAAATTAAATGGGGAGTCAGGATGGCTTAGTGGTTATCAACAGTGCCTTCCACCTCTACGACCCGGGCTCAACTCTCGGCCCCGAGATCGTATGTGGGCTGAGTTTCAGTCGATCTCAACCTGACTCCGAGGGTTTTTCTCCGGGTACTCCGGTTTTCCTCCCTCAGCAAAATCCACTCACAGCCTATTCCATCAGGCTGTGGTGCTGTGCTCCGAGGTCATACATGGGTCGTGCTCAGGGGTCGAGCGCCTAGCCGGCAGCACAGCTCCTTCGGTCCGATCTCGTTGAGCCGCGCCCTTAGCAATTCAGTCTCGGACTGCGAGTAAGGGTGTTTAGCATGTCACGTATTTTTTGTATTATTATTATTAAATGAAGATTCATGCAGAATTAGTAACTGCATCTCCTTGTTAACCCTAGTAAAACTATGTTAATTATCTTTGGCAGCAGAGCGATGGTCAGCAAAGTAGAGGATTTTCGTCTAACTTTGTTAGGAAAGGAAATTACACCGGCTACCGTTGCTAAGGATCTGGGAGTCATTCTGGATCCCTGCTTGACATATAATGATCACATAGCTTCAACAGTGTCCGGTTGCATGGCGCGCCTAGGCCAGATTAGCCGAGTTAAACATGTTGTCGACTCAATTAACCACCTTAACTATTATAGTTAATGCCTTAGTTTTTAGCAAGCTATAATATTATTGTTGTAATGTTTGGAGCAACACCTCTGAGTACAACTTAAGTAGGATCCAAGCTTTACAAAACTCAAGGAAATACGACCATATTTCCCCTATCGTTAAAGATCTAAAGTGGCTACCTGTGAGACAGCAGTTGTATTATCGCCAAGCAATAATGGCCTTCAAATGCATGTCAGGATGCGCACCAGCCTCTTTATTTTCTAAATATATTCAAAGAGCTATGATCACCAGGCGTACAACGAGGAACTCTCAGATGCTTAACAGTCCTTTGTATAAAACAGCCACAGGGCAAAGAACCTTTTAATTTAGGCCAGTCAAACTCCACTCTTAAAATTCCACTCTTAAGTTGAAACCAACACTACAGGACTTCAAACGTTGCCTGAAGAGATGCCTTATCTCAAGTTTTTTAGTGACTTAATTGCTCTATTTATATTGTTTTGATCTCATTAATTAATTTTTATAGGTAATCACATGAGGCCAAGTACTATTAAGGATTAATTGCACGAGTGTTTTGGAAATTTTCCAAAATTGCCGAGTCGCGAAGCGAGGAGGGCAATTTGGAAAATTTCCAAAACCCAAGTGCAATTAATCCTTAATAGTACGAGGTCTCATGTGATTACTTGTTTATCAATAAAGGGCAAAATTTATACGAAGGAGAATCAGGTGCGCAGTCTATTTTTATCTGGGAAGCCTGTTTAGCGCTACGGCAAATCGGTTGCTATGCAACGGATTAACCAATCATTGACAGGTAATCAAGCCCTCTCTTGATTACCAAAAATGCCCTCGATTAAGAAAAAATGCGTTCTGTCTCAGTCAGTCAGCGCTCAGTAATTTTGCCCTTTATAGATAAGTTCATTAATAATCAATCGGTTTGTTTATGTCATTTTACTTAATAGTTAATTGTTAATTGATTTTCTCGTATGTAGCATTAGTTATTTCTTTATTCTGAAAAGCCCATTTGGAACGAATAAAGTATGTAACTAAGTAAGTAAGTAAGTAAGTATGTATGTATGTTATTTTTTTCAAAGATGAACAAAATTGCACAAGCTCATTAGATGAGTGCAAATTGGAGACAATAATAATAATATATTAAAGAAATTTGAGATGGTTAAGCAGAAGCAAGGCACGTGTATCACACACTCATGCACAAATTGTGCTATCAAGGGCTTGCATTTGATTAGCTATCTCTGTCCTACCTTGAGTAATTAAAAAAGGAACTCTGCATACAATTCCAGCCAGTGGTTAGAGTGACTTAAATCCAGTGCAACCGCAAATCCAATGCCTAAGAAACTGTACTATGCTGCCCCCAGTTTATGTCATAATATTGACAAAAAATCTTTAAATTTAATGTACCTGCTTATAAGCAAACCAGATCGTTCCATTCTTATGCAGAGTGCACTGAAAGTTGAATGAGCCAACTGGTTTGAGAAAAGAAAAACAATTAAAACTTGTTATAAAGGCTGCATGTAAAACTGTCACGGTTTAAGTTTAAGTGCCCAAAAAGCACACTGAAAGCACTCCAGTCCCAAAATGCTTGGTGGCATTACCATCAGTTTTATTGTGAAGCAAGACCTTCCGCCATTGCACCGTGAGCTTTGTTCCTGCAAGAAAACAGTGCTGTGCCTTAATTCTACCACGCTTTCAACAAAGGGTTGCTTAACAAACAAGCCCTAAAATGTGTTAAAAGCGATATGTTACTTTTGTAGTGATGGCCAGGTCTTTCTTGTTTTGCTGAGGCAACAGGACCGTTTTTGTGATCATGCCTGCTTTGCCCATTCTCGGAAATTTCTTTGGTCCAAATGTCTCATGACTGTTTTTAAATCCAAGCATAAGGCCATAAGTTAGTTCATTTTTTTTTCACAATAATTTTATCACTTTAATTGACATTTTGCATATTAACCCTTTCCCTCCTAAGAGTGACACTTATAGATTTTACTCTGACTATGGGGAGCCCCTCAGGGATGAAAGGGTTAACAACAGCTAGATTCACTCCGAGACTATGTCCCCGTTAACAACAGCTAGATTCACTTCGAGACTACGTCCCCGTTTAACCCTTTCCCTCCTAAGAGTGACACTTATAGATTTTACTCTGTCTAACGCCAGACGATTTTACTCGTCAATGGGGAGCCCCTCAGGGATGAAAGGGTTAACAACAGCTAGATTCACTCCGAGACTACGTCCCCGTTAACCCTTTCCCTCCTAAGAGTGACACTTATAGATTTTACTCTGTCTAACGCCAGACGATTTTACTCGTCAATGGGGAGCCCCTCAGGGATGAAAGGGTTAACAACAGCTAGATTCACTCCGAGACTACGTCCCCGTTAACCATTTCCCTCCTAAGAGTGACACTTATAGATTTTACTCTGTCTAACGCCAGACGATTTTACTCGTCAATGGGGAGCCCCTCAGGGATGAAAGGGTTAACAACAGCTATATTCACTCCGAGACTACGCCCCCGTTAACCCTTTCCCTCCTAAGAGTGACACTTATAGATTTTACTCTGTCTAACGCCAGACGATTTTACTCGTCAATGGGGAGCCCCTCAGGGGTGAAAGGGTTAAGTTAACTCATTGACTTCTGGGAGTGACTTGACTGATTTTACTCTAATGCCAGACAATATTGACCGAATGCATAAATGGCGGCCAAAAATATATTGTTTTGTTTGTGCTAATGAGACTCATGACTATCCTCACTCTCAAGCAACATTTCTTTTGTATTTTGTCCATACAAACGAAGCTAGTGAGGCTAATTAGCACATAAACAAAAGAACATTTTTTTGGCTGCCATTTATGCATTCGGTCAATTACTTGTCAACTAAGGGAACGTCCTGGCCTGCCTGAGGAGTAAAGTAGGTTAAATCATAATTTAATCCTTTCACCCGTAAGCGGGCCTAAACTGGCCATACTTAGTATTTTAGTCATCATTGGGGAACCCCCAGGAGTCATTGGGTTAATGGGCAGATAATTACGTGGACATTTTGCAAGATGTGTGGCATTTTGAGTCAATGTTATCATGATGGAACTATAGTGCTTCAAGGAGTAGCTCAGATCGAGCTTCCTGCCACCATGGACCAAATCGCCCTGGCAGCTTATTTTATAACAATAACAATAACAATAACAATAACAATAACAATAACAACAATAATAATAATAATAATAATAATAATAACAACAACAATAACAATAATAATGAGGAAAGTTATGACTGGACTGTTGACAGGGATTCAAAAGGGAGGGAACATAGCCAACTATACTGTATAGTCTGTTAATTCAGATTCAAATAATAAATTTTTGTCTCAATCTTATTTCTTTGTCTCCTTTATATATATTTTATTTGGGAGAATGCATATCAAGTCAAATGAAATTAAAGCAGCAATAAGATACATGTAAGAGTTACATGTAAGAGAACGAAATAGAATTGGCCCACGTAACATTGATCCAAGCTCGGAGTCTAACCCAAGCCACATTACTAGAAGTCAAAGCACTCTCAACACTGTGTTCACATGTTGGAATCTTCCCGCTCACCATCATCAAGGGTAAGAACCTGTGAATCTCCACCCAGCTTGGAATTGAAGTACGCCATCAGTGGAGCTAAATATTGTACCTCTGTCATCAATTGAGTGTTGTAAACATCCATGTACAGAAAACCTGACAGAGATTAAGATTAAACAAGATTACATCTTCATGTATTCCTGGGAAATTATAGAAAACTAATAGAAAACTAAACTACAAAACTTAACAACCTTTAAGAGTTATTATCTTTAAGTTAGCAACATCTATCCAAAAATCATAAAGTTTAACTAGCTTTCAGCTCAGCATGCAGTGCACTTCATTTTAATAATAGGGAAGGTTGAATTATTGCAACTGAATGTAAACTTTGTTTCAGTGTGCCATAAACAAGACGGCATATACAGTGCTGGAAATAAGTTTTCTTTATTCACAGGACATATATCCTTTCAAATCTTCCTTTTGGTCGGACATTTGACAAATTGGACCAGACATAATTTATTGACTGACAACAACTTGAAGAAGATAACTCAAGATGTGCTGGTGAGATGTTCGGTCATCGTGTCCGATCACCATGTAAAATTGGCCAGACAATTTCAAAATTTGGTCGGACAATGTCCAATGACCGACTGTTATTTCCAGCACTGAATTATAGCTCTCAAGAACGTCAAAGTGACATCTCAAGAAGGGACTTCATTTCCCAGCATAACTTAAAACACTTTCTCTCCTAAGACTGACACTTTTAGTTTCAGTTTGAGTGTTTGAGTGAGGCTCCAGCACTTGGCTAAGCAGCCTGACTTCTGGCTGGTCACTTTACCGCACTCTGTCTAACACCAGACAATTTTAGTTGACATCAGGGTCAGTTTAGGGGTGACAGCTGTGGTTAATTAAGGACGGTGCCTAACAATCCAAAGATATGGTATTTTTGCCCTGGTTTATGAATATGCAGGAAATGTAGATCTAAACAAGTGTCATTGAAATCCAACAAGAAAATTGGGGGTATTAACATGCATTTTTCAAGATAAGTCATGAAATCAATAATATTAGTAAAAAGTTTTAAAATACAAATCAGTGTATTGCGTTCTTTAAATTCTCAAAATGAATCTTAATTATCTCTCAAAAATGCACGGTTGTCCCCAATTTTCTTTTTGGATACCAAGAGTACCTACTAAGATCCTAATTATTTTATCCAGATAACTTCGAAACAGCGCAAGAATTTTCCTGATTTTAATTAATAAGCATTACCAATAGGAAACCCGAATATCTCGAGATGGGAAAAATGTATATGCAATAACAATAGTAGGCACCGTCCTTAAAGGCAAAAAAGGTTTTGAGTAGACTTTGATGTTGATACTACATACATTGTACCTGTTGATCACCCCTAATCTTGACTGCATTGACAAATACATGTAATATCTTAACTAGCGGTTAATTTAGACAAAGAAAAATCTACAAGTGTCATTCTCAGAAAGGAAAGGACTCAAGCAAGGGATACAGTACGCTGCTGCCCTGAGACTTGAACATGAAGTTTATTTATAGCTATACTACAAGTAAGTATATTATTATTTTAATGAGCAACATAAAACCCACAAATTGTATTCGCTTAAAATCGAGCTGCCTTTGCCGCAAGACACAGCTGAATTCAAGAATTGAATTCCCACACCAGATTTTCACTTGCTCTTCCAGCTCTTAACGGAACCCTGCACTCCTTTCATCACAGCCAACTTACCTCCAGTTGTCAGCACAACTCTGTCAAGGTAGTGTCCATAATATGGAAATTTAAAACTTAACTTCAGTGTCTTTGAGATGAAAAAGGAAAAAGAACAGAAAAAAAGATCACAAATTCAATCCAGCACGCAAGGTTAATGTTTAAGTTAGTGAATAGAAGGCAGTAATTAGTATTAGAAATTAAATAAAAGTCGGGCTGTGTTTTCATTGGGAACGACTAGGACTTGTCCTTGAATGATCAACCAATATTTCTTAACTGGCATCAAACAAGGTCGAAGTAATCAAAGGAACATGGGTAGCAACTGAGGCATCCACTGTCCATTTTAAAGGCGTTGTAAACTTTAGCACTGAATCAGCTAACTGCTGACAACGCTCGAGGAGACTGGTCTATTTGTAATTTCTCTCAATATAATTTTGCTCTATTCGAAGCAGAAACAGTTGTACCAGGAAAGTGTTTTTTTGAGAAACTCCAACTCCTTCAACCCAAACCTGGTTCTAGTTGAAATGCTTGATCTCATGTGGCCAGCAGAACAACGTAACCGAAAAAAAAAATTTCATTATTGGCCATTCTCCTGGAGGTTTGGTTTTAGAAGCACCCAGGTTATTTGCAAGAGAAAAGGTGGTCTTTCATTCACGAATTTGTAACATTACATTAATATAATTATAATAATAATGATTATTACCTCAACAACTGAAGAGGATAATACCTTTATGTTCAATACATGTAAGTTGATGAAGTCTGATCATTTCGGCTTAAGTGCATGAAGTCTTGAGAATGCTGTTAAAACTTCTGTAGTTAACTACATTTCACCAACAACAGCCCTTCTCAACACTAAATGTAACTCATGTTGCCTCCTGGTACGGCATTGAGGGGGGGATATGTCGGCTCCTAAACCATATGTGACAAATCCCACGCCTACTCACAAAAGTACAGCTCCAAACAGCCCTTGACAATTTAACAGAACCGCATGCATATATGGTTGAACAATGTGCAACACTACAGTGTAAAAACAAAAATTAAGGTTGAACCATGAGTCACTAGTAATTCCTAATGAATGGATGAAGTGTTGAAAACTATTGTTTAGCGTTTCAGTATTATAATAACTAAATGCATACAATACCGCTTTTTTTAAGTAATGATCTGAAAGATGCTTCTGTAATAAGGTCTTTCGATTTCCTTTAATATCCATCCAGAAACTTCTGCCATCATGGAGAACCTCTGATACATAATATTTATGATTTATCTGAAACCAAATAGAAGGAAATGTCATTTTAACACAATAATATTGTTTATTTGAGGCAAGTAACCACTGTCACTAAAATAAACATCCATAACTTACAAACCTTAACTCAGAGGACAATTTCAAAGATAAAAAATAATTAGGAGCGAATGAAAATTGTACATGACTTTTGTGTTTATACAAAAGTTTAAAGAAAACTGTTCCTCTAATTGCCTTTTTGTAATTTTGACGCACACATACTAGTCCTCTGTTTGGTAACCTTAATCTTCTTAAACTTCATGATTACATCAAACTTCAAACACTCTATTTCATGCACCAATTTGTAGCTTGTAAATTACCAAATTATTGAAAGATCTTTGATTCATTTTTTATAAAGACTTCTAGTAAGCACAATATGAATTACTCGCTTTGCAACAAGACCTTTTAAGTAAAATATGATTGTCCGGGCGAGTGTAGTCCTCAGAAGGACTGTTTGACATGACATTTGACGGTTCGACAACCTGAGTGGAAGTCTGCACCTTCAGAGTCAAGTGATTTGTGTTATGTCAGTAAATACATGTACTGTAAGAACTCTGGTAGTCTATCTCACCAGTCAACTTATTTGTTGATGTTACTGGTCAATAAATGAAGATCTACTTTGTATCTTCCACAAATTTGAGCCAACTATGGTAAATTTAATATTCAGTATAATGGAACTAAATTTTGGAATGAAATTGATGAGAAATTCAAAATTCTAACCTCCTCTTAGTCTACATTTAAAAAAGAGCTAACTTCATATTAATTTCATTATTCTTTATCAATCAAAATAACTAATAGATCAATAATTTGTATATTTCTTCTTTGTTGTATATAGTTCCTTTCATTTTTGTCTACTTCTTATTTTTCCTTTTTTGTATTTTTTCCTTTTGTCTACTTATCTGAGATTTTTTTCTTTATTTATTGATTTTACTGTATGCATGTATGTAAACTATTTATATATTTGTTCTGTAATATATTTACCTAATTTAAAAGTGTAAATGAATCATTCTCCAGGCCAATACCTCTAAACTTTGGAATTAATTTTTTGAGTTGATTCTCTACAAGTTTTTTAACCCTTGAAAATTCAAAGAATGGGATAATTAAATTTTGTCACAAATTCCAGCACAGTTAAACAGTTTGTGGAAAATGGGCCTTAATATAATTTAATATATCAATATTCAAGAGCATATATATTTTCCACTATTGGGAAAATTAAAAACTATCAAACTATGATAATCGGTGTTTGCTTTACAATGGCCAAGCCTTCTAACTTGACACATTCATATTGATATGACTTGTTACCTGTCCTTAGCTAGATACTGGGAGAAAGGTGAATTTTAAGACATTTGCGAGTTAATAGTTTCCTAACTGTTCCAATATTATTTTAGATTCTGTAAACAGCACAATAAATGAAGCAGATTTCATCATGATTGTTCTTAAGATGTTGAACAAGGCTTATACCCTCTGTTGACGCAGACAGCTCTTTGCTCAGACTTTTTAATAAAAGATTTCCATTTTTTCAAAGCACTGTGGGCAGCATGGAAAGATGTCACTACCCCTGGTGGTGTTATGACATACATTGTATTAAAGGTTCAAAAAATTATCTGATTTTGGAGAAAACACAATACTTGTGATCTTTTCTGAGTGAAACTAACTGCACGGAAAAGCATTTTGAGGTTGAAGATCTTTGCAGAAACTTTGCGCAATGTTACTTTTAATTAGCAGATTAGTGTTGAATGATTCTTGAATGGGATTCAGACCCATGGCCTCTGTGATCCTGGTGCAGTACAAAGATAGTGTTCTAGCTATACCAATATTTTTATCATTATTGAGCTATCAACTCAAGCCTACTGGGAGCTGGTCATTTTGAGAACTCGTCGGTTGGAGACCATACATATTTGAAACATGCTAATATAATTATATTTGTGAATGAATGAATGAACGAAAACATTGTATTTGTGTCTTTGCAAGAATTATTTATAGTTGCTAACACAAAAACCTGGCAAGTTTAATCTGTTTCACTGGTCACAAAAAATTAATCAAAATATCAAGATACCCAGCAGTGGGGTAAGGTCTTTAAAAGACTAAATGCCAGGCACTCAAAACTTTTTTGTAGGTTAGGCCTAAAAAGCAAGTTCCAGTTAGCCTGATTAGCACTCCGGCTAGCCTAAACAGTGCTTTGAATAGCTCTACAGTTAGCATTCAATAATATTAACATTTGCTAACATGATTATAAAATATATATCTAAAAAATTCAGATGACTAGCAGCTGGCCTCCGTGGCTCAGTGGTCATGAGCAGCGTTTGATGTGCAGTTAACCCGGGTTTGATTATGCTTGAGGTCTTGCATTAATTAACTTTTTTTAATGTTGTTTTGCTTCACAGTCTCACTGTCGGGCATTGAGTCTATTTCAGACCTTGCCTGGCTGCCAGACATGTATAGTGTAGACACAGGCAATATCAAAAATTAATGTCAAGGAAAAGGAATAAAATTCCTTAATCTTTCAGAACAATGAATCATGTATGAATAAATATCAAGCTCAATTGCTTCAAAATCAAACATACCAGATGCCTTCCACACCCATAAACAAAAAAAATTACATCACAGCATGTAAAAGAATACTGACCTTTTCAGTACAATTTTCTTTTATGCAAAGAGCTGCATTGCCATCTATATTTCTTTTCACACGGTCACGATTAAGGCTGTCAATAAATGTGTTTCTGGTGTTTTCTACTCTGCCATCACTATGATCTTGTGCATGTCCATAATTTAGGGCTAAATTAGAAAAATAGGAGCAATTTTCTCAAACAGTAGCAGTTAGAAATACAAGGAGAACAAATACTCTGATAATGTGCAAACACAAGGCAACATGATCTAGGAAAGTTTAAAGTATTACTCAAATGAAATATTTTGTATTTTAATTTATTGTAGCAC
>NC_090883.1:36925912-36955912 GCF_036669925.1 Montipora capricornis
AGAAGAAGAGGAACACCTGGCGGCTGCACTCAAGGAAAGTACCACTTTCCGCAATGAGGCGCAAACTAATGCCAGTGAGAATATTGCCCAAACACTTTCTTTTGGTGAAAATGATAACGAGATTGAGCGAACTCAGGTTAACGATGCTGCAAATGCTCTGCTTAATCTGTCCGAACTGAAAAACCCAAAATAGTTTCTGGTCAATTACGAATATGGGGACACGAAATGTCTGTAAATTACCGACTAGAATCTTGTTGTGTTTTCAAAAGGAACGTACTTTGTAACTCTTGAGATTTTCACATAAATGTGTTGAAATTTGGATGCTGTAGCTAAAAAAGTGAAACGTGTTTTCACAGAAATACTAGCATTAAAATTTCATGTGATATTTGTACAACTGAACAAGTCATGCAGCGAAGCAGGTAAAGTAAACAAACAAGCGGCCGTCACGTCGGCAAACAAATCAACTGAGCAGAATGAACGCATAAAATACAATATTGCCTACATCATGTACATTTAATTGTATCCTTGATTACCTCACATTGCACGAACGAACAGCGCAAACGTTGCTTACAATAGCCAGCGACATGCTTTCAGAACCTACAGCCCGTGCTCTCTGTTGGGAAAAGTCGGCAAAGATTTCGAAAATGCAAACTATATTTCGGTCGCCAACGCGTGCAGCTGGGACAGTAAAACACTTTTTGCAGTTGAGAAATGAACTAATTAAAACAGCTACGATATAAACTTATAAAAACCGAACATGTCTTCAGTAGTTACGAGTTCTAACGCCTCGTAGATTGCTACATGAACGTTTTCCCGCAAGAGGCGTCCGAATTCTTCCCTCTTCAACACAGTTTTCATTTTATTGAAAACGTATTCTGCAACGTTGAATTCTGGTGAAAGGGACGGAGTATAAATGATTTGTGCTCCCATCTGCAATAACCATCTTTGCAAAATATTCCCAGTCTCGTATCGATGTGTGGGGCAGTTGTCAAGTATGATATAATCGCCAAATTCAATGGCGGGATTTCCGAGTGGAGTTGTGACTTGGCCAGCTACGGCCGGCAGGTTAGTTTTGCAGGTTGCAGGTTGAAATTTACTGTGACTGTTACATGAATAGCTAACCTTAGGCCTAATTAGGCCTAAAGAAACGTTTTTAGGCCTAAGGAGGCCTAAAGAAACGTTTTTAGGCCTAATTAGGCCTAAGGTTAGCTATTCATGTAACAGTCACAGTAAATTTCAACCTGCAACCTGCAACCTGCAAAACTAACCTGCCGAGCTACGGCAAAGAAATTAAGAAAATTTGTAGAATCTGAAGCTCCCTCCACAGTATTTGCGTAAAGTACTCCTTCCAGTCCACACAATAGGTTAAGTGTTACATTTGCGCCTTTCTTATTGCCAGAAATTACTTCAACCGCTGCTTCTCCTCTGAGAGAATTTCCATAAACGGGATTTCCTGTCCCAGTGTGAACACCAGCCTCGTCAAAGAACTTAAGTTTTTCTGGTGGCAAAGCACTCAGAGTATTTAGAAACTGCTGACAGTAAAGAGTGTTCGCAGGGGTAAATTTTTCCACAGATGCCTTTGTTAACCGCTTCCTAGTAAAAGGTCCCTAAGGCAACTTATTCCTGATAGCATTTCCAATCGCTGATACAGACGTTCCTCCGTCTAATGTGCAATAGTTTTCAAAGCACTTCTTTAATCGATTCATACGGAAGGGAAGGCTTCTCCTTTTTAAGAAATTCCATCAACTGTACGTCCTTAGCCTTAAGGTGTGAAAGATTACCTGATTTCTTCTTAGACGGTAAATGTTCACCAGTGGTGCAGAAATTTTGCCACAACTTTGAAACAAACTGATTTGAAACTCTAAACCGATCGGCAACATCGGAATATCTTCCAGGAAAGAATCCTGATGCCGGGTCTCCGCCTTCCGCTATAATGGAGTCTAAAATGTTTCCTCTTAAGCTTTCATCTATGGATTTCCCGCGAATTAGAGTTCGCCCTTTGCTATTTACAGAATACGCCATTGTTCAATCACGCACTGGAATGTGACCATATGGGTTCACCTTCTTGGTGGGACAAACAAAGCCACATGACCAAAATCGTTGACGTTTGGCGCCGAACTCAACGGCCACGCTTGTCTATGAATTCGCGGTCTACCTGTTTTGGTAATAACTATGCGAATTATTGAGCCAACGAAATGGGCACTGCTACATAACAATTCTCAAGATTAAGTATCTTAAAGTTTTGAATTGCCAGGCGTGATATCTAGTGACGTGTGAGTTTCAAGTCCAAATTCCCAGAAATATTTCCTTTCTTACATGATTTTCTGGAAATAATAACAGCTGCAACTATTTGATACCAAGGATGCAAGTGATTACTTAGGATTGCAGGCAAACTTCAGATTTTTCACCGAAGATTGCCAATGTACATGTCATTCTGGTTTTCTGTGAAAGTAAGTAAGTAATTTTATTTAAACACATATCGCATATGAGCGATAGCTCGTTTAAATGCAAAGGTGTCATAAAAATTACAGTGTGATAATTTAGATAATCTTACATGTACAAGTAATGAGTGAAAAATAAGAAATAAATATTAAAAGTGAATAAAAACCTATTACAATAATTAATAATTTAATAATAAATAATTTAATAAAAGAAAATAATCCGAAATTGTATCCTTACAGTTGCACTTTTGCAGAGCAAATTAAAGTGGTTAATGATTTGGAAGCCGGGAACGATAGGGAGAACGAATAAGGTAGTTCTTTTGTAGTAGTTGTTGAGGGGTTGATCATCCTCGGAGACCCAGGGGCAGATCGAGGAGGCAAGGGGAAGTCTAAAACAGCAAAAGAAAATGGCGACGAAGAAAAGCATAGTAGAGCGAGATTTTCTTCTTCGCCATTTTCTTTTGCCGTTTTAGACTTCCCCTTGCCTCCGCGATCTGCCCCTGGGTCTCCGAGGATGAGGGGTTGGTATGTTAGTTAATGCTTTTTACTGAGGAACTGTTATGTAAGATATTGTATTTCAGAACGATGAAATTTTCTTTACTATTAAAGCAATTATTTTTGTAATTTTTATGTAATAAGGCATCACTGTATACGCTGTTTTTTACAGTGGTCGCTTCGTTGGTTTCTTTCCTGTTGTTATAATCTTTCCAACGCTTTTTGCTGAAAATAAGAAAAAGACGAAGTCTTGACATGTTTAATAGTTTTCCCCTTGCATCTCAGATGAACACCGTAATAACTTAAGTTGTGTGGGCCCATTTCCCTTAATGAATATTTGTGCCGCAATTGTGGTATCATAATGGATCATGATTTGAAAAGTAACTTGCAATTAGGGAATGTATTTTAGATACACATAAGTCATTTCTTTCTGGCACCAGCTCTTAGAAAGCTTTTACAATGTGTTATACACACTTCCCCTGTTTGTTCATCGGCACACGCTTTTAGAACGAGGCAAACACACTCTCCCTTGTTTATTTGACAGTGCAGGCTCTGAGGTATACACACTTTCGCTTGACGGCACGGGTTCTTACAACGAAGCATACACACTTTCCCATGTTTGTTTGTCAGCGCAGGCTCTTCAGGAGGTAAACACACTTTCGCTTGACGGCACGGGTTCTTAGAACGAAGTATACACACTTTCCCTTGTTTGTTTGTCGGCACAGGCTCCGAGGTATACACACTTTCGCTTGTCGGCACAGGCTTTTAGAACGAGGCGTACACACTTTCCTTGCGTTCCTGTAAACCTTTGACGGCATGGGTTTTTAGAACGAGGCATACACACATTGTCTCGTTTGTTTTGGTATGCGCTTCAGTGTGTTCATGTTTATGGACAACAGCTCATTCACAAATTGGACCGTGATGCATACACAAATTGGCAGGCATATAAATTAGCAACAACATGCAATAGTCGAATCGACACGGGTCGTAAAAGCGTTTCACGAATCGTACGGATTGATCGATTCGTGGGGACAGCTGTGGGACGGTATTATCTAATGAGATGAATTTTTCTGTTGGACAGATCGTGTCTTTGGGTAGTTTCCGCATAAAAATCAGCGACATACTGTCACGATAACATGCAATACTCAAATGGAGACGGGTCGTAAGAGTGTTTCATGAATTGTACGGATCGTTCAATTTGTGGGGACAGCTGTGCAACGGTTTTATCTAATGAGATGCATTTTTCGGGTTGACAGATCCTGTCTTTGAGTAGTTGCCGCAAAAAAAAAGCGACATACTGCCACCATAACATGCAATAGGCGAATGGAGTCGGGTTAAAAAAGCGATTCACGAATCGTACGAATCGTTCGATTCGTGGGGACAGCTGTACAACGATTTTATCTAATGAGATGCATTTTCGTGTATTCCGGTTGTTTCACTTAGTGAGTGTTGGACATGCATGATTGACACTTGCATGGATCCGGAGTCTGATAAGAAATACTGGAATGTTAGAACATATTTATGTGCTCGATGCAAAAAAATAGTGCACACGCAAATTTGAAGGTCAAACAAGCTTTTTTCAAGCTTTTATAATATCTCAAGTGACCTTACGTTTGAGCTAAAAATGTGTTGTGTCCAACATTTATTAGGGAGTTTAAGATCTATGATGCGACGGCAACGAAAACGTCACAAATTTTGCACATTTAATGAGCAAAAACAATAGCTTTGCACGCTGTGCACGTGTATTTTTCATTTTTGTACATTTCTTTCACGTTTTCGGCAAATCTACGACGTGAAATGACCAATTCTCAAGTTTTACGGAGAACGTGAACAAAAGGCAGCGAATTTGAATTTTCTGTCGTAGATTCAATACCGCACCTCCTAATTCAGTTCCTGGGGAGTTACACTAGTTTTATAAGTTAGACAAGCCGACATAACGACGAAAAAGATTAATAAACCTGAACTGGCAATTTTAAATGACGTTTTCGTTACCGTCGCGTCGCAGATCTTAAAGTCCCTATTTTAATTTTTCTGACTGGAAGGAGACGGTCAAGCTTTCTGAGCCGGTCAAGCTTTCTGAGCTGTCAACCGGCCGGTTTTGAGAAGGCTGATATAATATGATGGGCCAGTATTTTACAGTTGTGTCATAATTAAGATTTAAGTGACACATTAAGTTCAAACTAAGCATTAACTTCATTTATTTATATAACATATAAGTGGTTTTCATGTTACGTAATAGCCGCCACCAAGTTGGCGGTAGAAAAGGAAAATACAATCAGCTCAATATTAAAGATCTTTAGTTCGTCCACCTGCCTTCTGAACTTTCCGAAATGAGAAGATGTTCCACATTTCTTCAATATATAAGTCACGAAAAAACCCACCCCTATAAAACCTGCTGTAAGACTTTGTTACCACCATGGCGATCAAAGATAAAGTTTGATCACTTGGAACAAACTTGATTGCTAAAATAAATTTCATGAGTTAAACTAGCTCACCTTCGCAATCCAGACAAAAACAAAAGGAAATAGCTCCAAAAAATAGCACCACAACATGGATCTTCATTTTCTTATCCAAGCCTATAAAGAAAGAAAAGGCATGCAATAACTGAGCCCTTGCTTGTTCGCCCGTTTAATACAACTTGTTATTCTTTATAAATAAATTTATCTCCTCATTAGAGCCACTGGTGCTTAGCAACATAAAAACAAAGAGAACATTACTCCACCAATCGCAAATACCATGAATAAATTTGCGTCCAAATAGCTGCATGCATATCGTAGTTGGCTTCAAATATGAAATGCTCTTGTTCTTGCCGTCATTTCAAAGGTATCATTCAATTGAAGTTTCTGGCAAATGAGAAGTTTTGGGGGTAACAAAAGAGGAAAACTTGAGGCAAGATTTCCGCACAGGTCCCTACTTCATTATGCATACACTCCTTTGTTTCAAGAAAACAATAGCGATAACAATAGACGTCCTTTGGGACTGTGGCGCTTTGTTCTTTCTTTTAGAAGTTTTTTTTCTAAGTCTATATGGACTTAAAAAAAGTCGGTCGAACTTCTGTCTGAACTACGGAAAATCGAACAGTTTTTCCTGCAATTTCGGCACTTTTCCTGCAATTTTACCCATTTTTCAGTTTTAGAATAAGCGCAAGAAGTGGAGTTTCAAGCAATCGTTGTAATAGGGTTCAGATTCGCAAACATAACAAACAAACCAAATAAAAGTACTGTCATAAGAAATTTAATGGCTACCTGCTCTTTTTATCGTGAAATTGTTCTTCCTGTCTGCTTAAAAATTCGCCGAGACACTGCAAAGTGTATATTTTCTTCCTTTCCTGTATTTAGGATCACGAACGGTGCATTTAGAGGGATTTTGCGATTTATCGCTCTTCGTAGAGATCGGCAATATGCTCAATGATACTTCCAAGTAAATAGCTTTGGTAGAGATCCATGGATGTTCCCCTATGAGGTATACTTCGTTTCACTCCCCATCATGTCTTTTCAATGCCCTGCTGTGGGCTCGTTTGTCTGGGTCGACGAAGTTTAGGCGATGGTTAACTGCGGTGAGATGATGTTAGCCCTTGTCTTGTAGGCAGTTGTAAACTTTCCAGTCACAGGTAGCTAGGGCTAATATTTTTTCAAGGAAGGTTTACGGTCAGAAAATTAATATATGTTCTGGCGGATTGAAGGCTATCCATTGCAGTTTTTTCTTGAGCATCGCGAAACAGATCCATCTCCCGATGCAGCACTTTGTCTTTGCCAACTGACTGCGTTTTCACACACGTTTTGGACACGGAAGACGAAAGTAAATTGTTTTCTTTGCACCACTCTATGCACAACTCTGGAAAGGCTATAAAGCAGGGACAATTTCCAAATGATTAAATCTTCCATTGCTGTGACCCTTTTACTTCGGTAGCCATCTTGATTATTACGAAGACACAAGTTTGCTTCAAAAGAAGGGAAATATGAAACGATTTTAATTGCAATGAACTCGTGCATGAAAGTTTCCCATGAAAGATGCACCAATCAGACTTTAAGCGTGGTATACTCTTCCACGCAGTGAACTTATAAGTGTGCCGCACGCACGGGGCATGAAGGAAAAGCAGGTCACAGTTCACAACAATACTGGAAAACCTGAGACTATCACAGGGACTAACCTTAAGCCTAAACAGTGCCTTTAGTCGTAATTAGGGTTACGGTTAGCATTATTAAAGGGATGGGTTGTTTCAAGAGTAGTAAAACAGGGATCTCTTAACGGTAACCTACAAGTGTCAGTTCGATTGTAGGTGCTCGGCGCGGCACGTGTATATAATTACGTATTATTGTTATGTAAATAGTCAGCCAGAATTCAAAATAAATATCATTTTCAAGGTGTGAATTAGCAACTTGACACGTTAGCTCAGTGGTAAAGAACAGGGACAAGTAATTCAGAGGTTTACAGTGGGTCGGAGTTCAAGGCAAGCTGCGTGTGACATATCATGGGATAAAATGGTAGAAAAAGCCGAGCGAGGTCTGGAAATAAAAACAAGACGAAGGGATAGAAAGAGGAAAGCTGAGACAAAAACGAATAACGGTGTGGGCGATGAAGGGGAAGAAGAGAGAGAGGGAGGGAGAGAAAAAATGAGATCCGTTTTTATTCATCCCGTAAGTACAAATTACCCATGTATATATTCAGTTTTCTTGGGTATGCGTATTGTTCTACAAAACAATAGCGCGAATGAATAATTAATTTATTCTGCATGCATAATGAAGTAGGGACCTGTACGGAAATCATTCCAAACTTGTTTCAAAAATAACGCTTACCGCGAAGCACCAGAAAGTACATTTCCCATTGGAAAGTTCCTGTCGCGTTGAAGTTTTTTTTTTTTTGTATTTTATTATTGTTTTTTAACATTTCCATATTGGAGTTACAGCACTTACAAAAACGAAGAAATTACAGCAATCACAAAAAAATATATGTATATACAGATTTGAGCTAACAAGTGGATGCTAACAACCACCCCCCACCCCCCACCCCCCAAAAGTTCCCCCTACATGATGCAGAAACACACACACATACACACACACCCACACCCACAATAGCGCTGTGTTAGAATATCGAAAAAGATATAAAAGCACGTTTCAATCTTCAACATCTTCAAAACCACTCTTACTCCATTTGATAGAGTGAGCTTGCCAATTATTGTTCCATTTAGCAATTTTGCTCTCTAATTGGTAGACAAACTTAATTCTTTGCAACAGAACGTAGAAAAGTGGTTTCAAATTGTTGGACCTACAATAATAAATGTACTGTTTTGCGATGAGGATAATATGATTTAATAAGAGGAAGCAATCTTTCCTTTGCCAGTCACCAAAAATTATATTTGCAGCAGATAGTGATTCAACTTTAATTTGTCTTCCACTACACCAAGCTATGAGTTCTTTCCACAGCAATGTAGTAAAATGGCAAGTCACAAAAAGATGTTCCAGGGATTCGTCCAACATACCACAAAAGGTGCACAATGAGGAGTCTATTTTGCCAATTTTTTTCAAAAACGTATTTGTCACTAAATACCTATTTAGAATTTTATATTGAAATTCTCGTGACTTTGTGTCTAAAGCGACTAGAAAGGGCAAACTATGAATTTCGTTCCAGTCCAAACAAACACCATTAAAGCTTTCATTACACTTTGAATGAGCTGTCGGTGGAGTAACAAAACCAGAGACCAACTCCCTATAAACCTTCTTAAAGGTCGCCTCAGTGATCGAGACCTCCTGGTTATTAAGCACAAGTTGAATTTGGTCCTGAATAACAAAAGGACTCTTGTTCAAGTATCCATTTATTTTCAGCGACTGTCGCCACGGTGCAGGGATTGCATCAACTAAGGACATCAAATCAAAAATATCTTTTGGAGAAAGATTCACCCGGCTTTGATTACATTGCGAAATAAATTGGTTTTTCTCTGTTACTAAATCGCCTATTTTGATTATTCCTTTACTAACCAAGCTTTGATTGAAGACTGATTTATTATTAATACGTTGAAGAAAAGGATTTTTTTGTCTCCAGCTGAAGCGTTTACATACCGGATTCCTCACACGCCAAATATCTACTAAATCGAAATTTAAACATATGTCTTGAATGTGTTTGACAGAATCTTTTTTTGTGGGATTACCCCCAGAACAGTCCAAATCAGGATCGATAGCAACATTAAAATCCCCACCTACTACAATTTTTTGCTCAGCGCTTGTATTTAATTCCTCTACCATTTTTTCTAAACCGCTGAAAAATTCGCATTGCTCTTGAACCTTATTTGGTGCATAAATATTGACCAATAAAAAGTCGGATCCCTGTACAGTGGCGTCAATCAAAATCTAACGACCGTTAGTGTCCAAAACGGACGATTTATACTCAAATTCCAGATCGTCTTTTATCAAAATCATTACCCCGCAACTGTGGTTAGTTCCATGTGAATAGAAACTCTTACCCTTGTATTGAGTATTCCAGATATCTTCCACCTCTTTCGTGCTATACGTTTCCTGGAGAAAAATAATGTCCGCCTTTTGCCGAGTCAACCACATAAACAAAGCTTTCCTCTTTATGGATGAACGAATCCCTCGAACATTTAAAGAGAGTAATTTAAAATCAACGTTATCTTTTGTGAAAGTGAAACATGAAGTAATTCTTCTCCAAGCTGGTTGAAACATGTATAATAAGTAAGTAACACGTAGCGCCTAACACAGAACAAAAACTACTTGATAAACACAAAAACAACACACATGTGAACAATGAACAAACACATGCATCCATACGCATTAAGAAGAGCAGCAGATATTCTATATCCATATGCCACCCTTGGGATATAAGGACCACCGTTGATTCTCAACAATATGCAAAGTTTACAAACCACACCCGCTATCAAAAATAAACATATAGCAAGCTCATTTAAATACTCAACACACCGTCAATATAAAGCTTATCTGGTTCTCGCTTATCAAAAAAAGCTACTTTGCTCTCGCTTTTTTCATTTTTAGCCATAATTTTTGTCTTCTTTCTCGTATTTCTTTAGGTAAATCCGCGTACACTTTCACCGTCTGGTGAACGCGTTTCACTGTCTGAGCTAGAACTCGTGCTTATTCTTGTTCGTTTAAGAGTTGTCGTACTCTTCTCGGCCATAAAAAACAGAAAGAGAGCTAACTTATGAGCGTCAAATTCACGGGAGCAGAGTGAAACACGTCTTCACTCCTCCATGGCCGACCCAGTCCCCCTCAGTCCCGTTGAAGTTGTTTGAAAGCCGAGACGCCTGCGAAAACAAGTATTTGTCCAGCGGTGGAATGAATATCAAATCATATTAGATGTTATATATGCCTCATAAATTGTACTATGTTGTCCACCTTTCACTGGAAACGTGAGCCTGTTGTAATAATAATAATAATAATAATAATAATAATAGTAATAATTAATAATAATAATAAGAAGAAGAAGAAGAAGAAGAAATAATTTTATTAAACCCTTCTCAAATTAAAAATTCAATACAAATTCAGCACTACTATAGTTAAAAAAAAAATGACTTCTTGGTAGTCTGGTGGTTTTCAACAAAGGAAATGTAAACAACTGTTTATAGACTAAAAAAAAGGAAAATTTCTATGTACATCCACTAGTAATAATAACAATAATAATAATAATAATAATAATAATTTTAATAATAATAATAATCGTCGCGGCTAATCGCCGTCGCAAAGTACAGCAACGACGCGTTTCAACAAGGTCGAACCGACAGCATACAATGGCTCCTCTGGCAGCCGCACTACGTTCCATATGTGACCTTGGAGCACAGCTTACAGCCAGCTGGAATCAGCTGTATGGTGCTTTTTGCTGAGGGGGGAAAAGCCGGAGAACCCGGAGAAAAACCCTCAAAGCAGAGAAGTGAACCAATACAAACTGAACCCACTCATAAACGTTTGGCAATTTGTTAAGACACAGAAGACAAATGATTCTAATTAAGGTCAAGTTAATAAGCTTGCGCATGTTGCTTGTGTTTATGACCAGAACGCGCGTACTGTCGAATGCTCGAGTTGTCGTCTGGCTTCAGTTGGAGAGGCCATGTTGAAATTACAAGTCCTCCCAAGACCGCGCTCTTTCTTATTCTTGGCAAAAAAAGGGGAAAGGATGGAATCACGGACAAAATCTTCTGTTAGCTGTCGCCTTTCTTTAGTCTATTGCTGTTTGCCCTCTAGATATCGTGATTTTACTGACAAGTTACAAAACGTTACATACAATTTTTGACAATGAAAAAAACCAGGAGCCCATAGGTCATGTGTTTCTGAAAAAAACTGAGGAACCTACAAACCGTATGCAAGCTTGGAAATTCAACATACACGAGATATCATTTCTCGTATACACTCCCTTTATTGCAAACAACTTTTAAGTTTATAGATTCACTTCTGTTACTCAGCTGGATTAGCTCTTTATTTATTCTGATAACTTTTACCTTGTAATTATTTGTTTTTAAAAAGTTGCGAGACGATAACACCTGAAAAAAATGCATGACGTTTCGACGTTATCGTCACGTCCGTAAGTCAGAAAGTGATAAAAACTATGACTTCTTATCACGTTTTTAAAGAGTGTCTCTTTGAAAGGTTCTCTAAACAAAAAAAAGGTAACAAGTTCTCTCGTTTCATACACTCTAAACAATTTATTGCAAAATTTTAGTTGGGGCATAACGGTAATACAGGGGTGGAGCAATGGTATGCTAATTTCCAAATACATTTATCATCCTGACTGTGTTGTACTCATCAGGTTTTTTCAAACCGCAAAGCAAAGGTTAAACCTCAAAAATCAATGCCTGATTTGATTTGATTTCTACGTTCCGTATCCCCAATTAGTGCTTCAGCGCTAGAAGACTTGACACTAAAATAAACTGTTCATTATCATTACTGCCACGGTCTTCAAAAGGGGCTAAGAAATGGGAAAATTGGTCACATTTTAGAACGGCTTTCAATTGAGTGTCGAAGTAATTTGCGAATTGCTTTGGGTCATGATTACTTCACTCAGTGATTGGTTCAAATTTCTCGCGCCACTTTTTAAACCAATCAGAAGTGAAACCAAAACTCATCGTGGCTCGCGCGTGCACATTTTCCCACGCTTTGTGTAGGCCAGGCGTTATTACTCCCAGTTTTGATTGGTTTACCGGATTGTCTCCATCCTTTTTGATTGGCCAAAGTAATTACTTTCGTTTTAGTTTTACGACACTCGATTGAAACCTCTGCGCTCTACAGCAAGTAATTTTATGATGTTGCCTTCTGAACAGAACCAATATTGCTTGGTACAATTTCTGCATGGTAATTTCCTTTTTCATGCAACTTTCAAGCAAAATTTCCGAAATATTTGGTGAAAAAGTAAGATGTCCTACACACCAAAAAAATGGTCTTCATTTTTCAATACATCCTGAAAAATATTATAAGTTTTTCATACCAAACTTACATTTTTCTTCAACGAAAAAAATGTGGAAATCCATCTTAAAAAATCCACATTTCATAAAACAGTACATATCAAACGAAGCAAAAAAACCCCTTGAATATTATGTACCTTAAGGCTCTGTCCAACCCTAGATATAAAACGTCGTACAAGATTATATGACTCTTGTTAAAAATTATGATTTCATTTTTTCTGGTGAAAAATACGAAATTATTCTATTTCAAGGCATCCTACAAAAGTACAGTTTCTATACCAACAAAATTACAGTAGTCCTAAAACTTTGATCTTCTCATCACAATATGGAAAAAAGGGGGAAATTTTGGCAGTACAGACTGATATTCAACTTGAATATAATAAGTTGTCGGGCCGATCACATCATTCAATGGCCGTCAGCTGCATCAATCAGAGCTTGAAGAAAATTTGTGTTGTTGGCACTTAATCGGAGAAACAAGTACGTGAAGATAACATCAGCTTTTGGAATTGATCTTGCTGCAGATTGGCTGAGAAGATGGTGCCATCATAGAGCCGTTTCATTACCGATATTTTGATTTCTACATGCTGAAAAATAATAAGTGAGACTTGCTTGCTCGAAAGTGCTTTCTCGCACCTACAGTAGCACTGCCTGCCTATGTCTGGTTTGCAATATACTGGCACACATGACTGTCTTCGTCTGTTGTGGTTGGCCCAAATAATTATTCAAGATGTTTAAGTCTTGGGGCACTCAATGGAGTACAGAAAACTATAAACTGTTCGTAAAAGAACAGAAAGAAGTAAGCGCGAGATACAACTGAATTCCTTCATTTCCCAAGATATGGTATGAATTACCAGCGAGAAATTTGACAGCAAGGTTAAAAACTTCAAGGGAAGTTTGTGTGTTTGGTGCAACAATTCCACGCTCTTTGGAAATCCCCACTTCACAACACTTCGGCTTTGATATCGGACGGTGCTACATCACCAGCTTTTCCAACGCCAACAGAACTACGTTTCAACAATTCTCTTGGACGTCGAGAAATCTGAAATGACAGGTTATCATTTTTCCATTTAGTCATTGCCCGTCCTGTTTTTGATGACAACTGAAAATAACCGGAAATGGATGAAGAAGATCAGCTCTAAAACGATCATTGGCAAAAACTAGCTATTTAATGTAAAATGTTTTTCCCTGGAGCGGCTAAATTGCAGAATACCCCGGGACTTTTTCTTATTTACGCGTAGCCGGCTACGCGGCTACGCGAGGCCGGCTACGGGGAGTGGCTACGCGTGGCTACGCGTAGCTACTAATTTAAATTGGCGATTACGGAATATGTCAACTGAAGAAAACTAGAAAGCGAAATCTGGTAACACGCGTAGCCGGCTACGGAGAGTGGCTACGCGTGGCTGCGCGTGGCTACGCGTGGCTACGCGTGGCTGCGCGTGGCTACGCGTAGCTACTCATTTAAATTGGTGATCACGGAATGTGTCAACTAAAGAAAACTAGAAAGCGAAATTTGGTAACGAATATGGACGAGTATAGTTCCTCCGGCCACAGAGAGGAATGTGCCAAAGTCATGTTGTTCTATGCCATAATTTTGATTTATCCCATAGCCTTACATTTCGTTTCGGTAAATCAGACTAAACTACAGAATACAGAGCCACTTACGGTTACATATTAGATAGAACGACTCGGCGGCCCGCCAGTCAAGAAGAATGAGTGTATGCGGCTCAACGGCTCGCCAGTCGAGAAGAATGAGTCCGTGCCCGGGGGTGGGACTCCCATATGAAACAGACGGGGATGCTCGTCGGAAATTTTGAATTTAACCCCTAAAGGAGACCAATCTAGGCGTGGCTTAAGCAAATTTTGACCCCTAAAAGAGACCGTTTAAAAACACAAAAATACGACACGCAATGAGTTTTAATGATAAAAAGGCATAATCATCGAATGCTTTTATCTAAAAAGAAAATGTAAAAGGAAATTTGACTTCTGTTTCTCTTCGCGTAATTCTGCGTTACTTCGCGGAACCCTAAACGAGACCTTGGTGGCATAAAATATTGGCGCTTTGCCCGGAACACCCTAAGCGAGACCAAAATCCAAAATTTACACCCCTAAGCGAGACGACGAGCATCCCCGTCTGTTTCATATGGGAGTCCCCCCCGGGAGTCCGTGGCTAGTCACTTACGGCCTAAGCAGTCTTAGCTCTCATTTTACGGTTCGGTTAATTACACTTTTTACGACATCGTTTGAAGAATATAGCCTGCGTTTACTGATTAAGCCTAAGCGCTTGTTTCAGTGATTAGATCGAAGCACTCTTTAAAATTTTAGCTTTCAATTTACGGTTTGGTCAACTACACTTTTTATGAGATCGTCTGAAGAATATAGCACTAGCTCGTTTACTGATTAAGCCTAAGCGCTTGTTTCAGTGATTAGGTGGAAGCACTCTGTAAAATAAGTTTTAGCTTTCAATTTACGGTTTGGTTAACTACACTTTTTATGAGATCGTCTGAAGAATATAGCACTTGTTTACTGATTAAGCCTAAGCGCTTGTTTCAGTGATTAAGTCGAAGCACTCTTTTAACATTTTAGCTTTCAGTTTGCGATTTGGTTAACCACACTTTTTATGAAATCGTTTGAAGAATATAGCACTCGTTTACTGATTTAGCCTAAGCGCTTGTTTTATTGATTAGATCGAAGCACTCGTTTAAAATATTAGCTTTCACTTTGCGGTTTGGTCAACTACACTTTTTATGAGATCGTCTGAAGATTATAGCACTCGTTTGCTGATTAAGCATGAGCGCTTGTTTCAGTGATTAGGTCTTATATATTTATCACGTTCTTAAGGCACTAAAACTACTGCCGAGCCGCCGAGCCACTCTTATATATCTACCTCGATTTAAAGGAACTAAAACCACTGCCGAACCGGCGAGCCGCCGAGCCACTCTGTTATATATCTACCTCGTTCTTAAGTCACTAGCGACATAACAAACTCCCTCGTTCTATGATTAAGATTCCACGACTTAACACCGCTACCCTCAGAATTAAGTTTGACGCGTAGCCCCGCGTAGACGCGTAGCCAACACATAAGAAATTGCCTCGTTCAATGATACAGCCTCCATGACAAAACACTACGAACACCGGTACCCTTAACCTTAAGTTTGACGCGTAGCCACGCGTAGACGCGTAGCCAGCACATAACAAATTGCCTCGTTCAATGATCCAGCCACCGAAGAAACTTGACGCGTAGACGCGAGGCCCTTCCCCCCTCCCCCCCCCCCCCCGCCTCGATTTCAACGGGGTATTCTGCAATTGCTCCCCTGGAGCTTTCTGCCCTTTGAATATACACCTGGCAAGTAAAAAAGGATTTTCAATTCACAAGTTCCAGGAGCCCAGAGCGAACCAGCAAGTCACTTTCCTAGAAGTGGGTCATGTTAGAAAGTTAGTGACCGTAAACCAGCTAGAGCAAAATATTTGGCTGTCTGCCACAACAGCTTAACATTCTCATTGATCAAATAATGATTGATAAATACAAGACCGACTCAATTTTCGCACCAACATCTAATTCAATTACATTAAAGACTTTACCAGTCTACGACGGTGACCCTAACTTATTTCACTTACGTCAATGAGAAAAAGTCCAGATTTGGAGGTAGGGTAGCGATAAGCATAGAAACACCATGCAACAACACTGATCACCAACACTAGCACAATAAAGATGGCAACAATAGCCCCAGCCCCAATGCCCTTGTCCTCGGATTGCTGGCGTTTTACGGCTGCTATTGTGCCCGCTAATGCTGCTGTTGCTGTCGTAGTACTGCTGCTTTCAATGTTGTTTCTGGTTTTGGTATTGGTAAATTCTGTTTTTCTGGTTTGGGTAAATGCTGTCGTTGTTGGTATGCCCGGTAATGCTGTTGTTGGTGTCGCAGTACTGCTGCTTTCAATGTTGTTTCTGGTTTTGGTATTGGTAAATTCTGTTTTTCTGGTTTGGGTAAATGCTGTCGTTGTTGGTCTGCCTGCAACACACCTCTCGTCCGATATCTGAAATTCACGTAACATAAAAGAGTTTTTCTAACATAACGGTATGACGGTAGGACGTGACAGTATCCCTTTTGTTTTATGGGAAAACTCTTCTAATAGTTAAACAATGGACATTCCAACGGGTCACGTCAACAAATAACACGTCATGGAAATAGTGTTTGGAATCTGAAGAAAAGCAGGCAAAATCTAACTAAGGATGAGTAAGGACACTAAAGGCCCGGGGGAGGGGGGGGGGGGGGAAGACTCCAATATGAAACAGACGGGGATGCCCGTCGTCTCGCTTAGGGGTGTAAATTTTGGATTTTGGTCTCGCTTAGGGTGTTCCGGGCAAAGCGCCAATATTTTAAGCCGCCAAGGTCTCGTTTAGGGTTCCGCGAAGAAACACACAATTAAGCGAAGAGAAATAGAAGTCAAATTTTCTTTTTAACTTGTTTTTAGGGGTCAAAATTTGCTTAAGCCACGCCCAGATTAGTCTGCTTTAGGGGTCACAAGAAGCTTGAACCACGCCCAGATGGTCTTCTTTAAGAGGTTAAATTCAAATTTCCGATGAGCATCCCCGTCTGTTCCATATGGGAGTCCCCCCCCGGGACTAAAGGACGGCAACGGATGTGTAAGGACGCTAAAGGACGCTAAGGATGTGTAAGGACGCTAAAGGACGGCTAGGGATGTGTAAGGATGCTAAAGGGCGGCAACGGATGTGCAAGGACGCTAAAGGACGCTAGGGATGTGTAAGGACGCTAAAGGGCGGCAACGGATGTGCAAGGACGCTAAAGGACGCTAGAGATGTGTAAGGATGCTAAAGGACGGCTAGGGATGTGTAAGGACGCTAAAGGAAGGCTAGGGATGTGTAAGGACGCTAAAGGGCGGCAACGGATGTGCAAGGACGCTAAAGGACGGCTAGGGATGTGTAAGGATGCTAAAGGGCGGCAACGGATGTGCAAGGACGCTAAAGGACGCTAGGGATGTGTAAGGTCGCTAAAGGGCGGCAACGGATGTGCAAGGACGCTAAAGGACGCTAGGGATGTGTAAGGATGCTAAAGGACGGCTAGGGATGTGTAAGGACGCTAAAGGACGCTAGGGATGTGTAAGGATGCTAAAGGACGGCTAGGGATGTGTAAGGACGCTAAAGGAAGGCTAGGGATGTGTAAGGATGCTAAAGGACGGCTATTCTCATGAGTTGTCTAACGCCTTTAATGATCATTTTTCTTCCATTGGGCCTAAGTTAGCAAATGATATTCACGCCAATAAAGACAATTCTTCTCATTTGGATTATTTAGCTGAGACTGGTCACTGCACATTCGAACTAAAACCGACCAGCGTCTCTAAGGTTCTTCTTCTTTTATCCAGATTATGTGAGTCAAAATCTACTGGTTTGGACAGAATATCTGCAAAACTCTTGTGCGAATGTGCTGACTTAATAGCCGAATCACTCTGTACTATCTTTAATCATTCTATTGTTTCTGGAATTTTCCCTGATGAATGGAAACTTTCGAAAGTCATCCCCTTGTTCAAACAGGGTAATCGTTCAGATCTAAATAATTACCGCCCAATTTCAGTAATTCCAGTTGTAGCTAAAGTCTTTGAGAGAATTATTTATGATCAACTCTATAATTACCTTACTATACACAAACTCATTTCAAGACACCAATCGGGATTTCGACCTCTTCATTCCACTGTCACTGCCTTACTTGAAGCTACCGATAGCTGGGCTTACAACATTGACCAGGGTAATGTAAACGCAGTCGTTTTCTTGGATTTAAAGAAAGCCTTTGACACCGTCGATCACGATATTCTTTTGTCTAAACTTGCGAAATATGGTGTCAGTGGCACTTCATACAATTGGTTTAGATCATACTTGGACTGCCGCAAGCAACGATGTTTTATAATTGGTTCTCTCTCTGGGGACCATTTCCTTACTTGTGGTATACCTCAAGGTACATTTCTGGGTCCACTCCTTTTTCTAATATATATTAACGACTTACCTTACTGTCTATTAAATTCTGAACCTCGAATGTATGCTGACGACACACACATAACTTTTTCTAGTAATAACACCCAAAGTATTAACACTGTTTTAAATGAGGATCTTGCTAGAGTTGAAAAATGGCTAACTGCTAACAAGCTTACTCTTAACGCATCTAAAACTGAGTTTATGTTAATCGGATCGAGGCAAAGGCTAAGCACGTTTCACAACCCTCCGTCACTTATTATTGACGGTGCACCTATAACCCAAGTTACCTCTACGAAATCTCTAGGTGTTCATATTGATCAGACTTTATCTTGGAATGTTCATGTTGAGACTTTATGTAAGAAAATCGCGTCTGGTATTGGAGCGTTGAAGAGAGTGAGGTCTTTCGTTCCACATGAGACTCTCCGATCAATCTTCATGTCTTTAGTACAGCCTCACTTTGATTACTGCGATTCTGTCTGGGGATGTTGCGGCAAAACCCTAGCCAGTAAACTTACAAAGCTTCAAAATCGCGCTGCGCGTATACTCACTTACTCGAACTATGATGCCAACGCTGATAACCTTATCCAAAAACTTGGATGGATAAAACTTGATTCTCAACGAACAATCCATAAGGCTGTGATGGTTTATAAGTCGCTTAATGGTCTTACTCCCGATTACCTTAGTTCTAAATTTGTTGACCGTAGTAGCGTCTCCAGTTACTCCTTAAGGGACACAGAGGGCAAACTAGCTATCCCACAGCCACACACAAACTATATGAAAAATAGCTTCAGCTACACTGGAGCAGTTCTTTGGAATAATTTACCAATCGAATTGAGGCAGGCTGACTCCCTTAGAGCGTTCCGGGCTGGCTGCAAGCGTTTCTTTTCATCAAGTTAATCTACAATTCTATACACGGCACTCATGTAAAGCAGGTTTTTTATTTTTTTTTATTTTGTCATTTAATATTATAGTTATATTTATTGATAACTTAGAACAATTTTGAATAATGTAGCTGTAGTCGTTGTGTAATTTGTAATAATTCTGGTAATTAATTAGGTTTTTATAGTTGCGACTGACGAGTTTACCGTGTCTAAATAAAGTTATCCTATCCTATCCTATCCTATCCTAAGGATGCTAAAGGACAGCTAGGGATGTGTAAGGATGCTAAAGGACGGCTAGGGATGTGTAAGGATGCTAAAGGACGGCTAGGGATGTGTAAGGATGCTAAAGGACGGCTAGGGATGTGTAAGGACGGTAAAGGACAGATAGGGATGTGTAAGGATGCTAAAGGACAGCTAAGGGTGTGTAAGGATGCTAAAGGACGGCTAGGGATGTGTAAGGACGGTAAAGGACGGCTAGGGATGTGTAAAGACGCAGAGATATTCGAAGAAATGTTTTACTCAAATGTATGGAGACGCCATGTTTGTGTCCCTCTCAGGGGCACAAATATGGCGGCCGGAAGCTGACAAAAACATATGTCATCGAGTTTTGCTATAAAAAGCCAGTAGTCTTCTTCCGAGGGCTCATGAACATCTATGTGAGTACTTATTCTCATACAAGGACTCTTCAGATTAAAAAATCTCAGCGGATAAGTCACTTTTTTAAGTTACATGATAGCATTCGCGACCACAATTTTAACATCGTGTGACGCAAAAGCTTAGAAATTCAACCTTGCTTTATCACAAGACGAAAAACCCCACCAAACTGAAAATTTGTGGAAAGGCAAGTCTTCAGCTGTTCTAATAACTAACTAAACTAAAATCTGAAAAGGGATTGATAATTCCTTATTTTTTAGTTTTGATGACGTCACGTGAAAACCAAGAATCAGATTTCTTGCACCATACTGTGGAATGAGCTTCCCTGTCGGATTATATTTCTTGGTGTTTTGTGATCTTCGGACGCATTAATACTTTTCCTGTTAGTTTTTATCTAGAAGCGATATTTCGGAATCTCTCAAAATGTCTCTGTCTGAAAATTAACCTAGACCCGGCACCAGTAGTGGCGCACGTAGAGCCGCATGTCAGAAATCTGGTTGACCTCCGTATAGCAGCCCTCCTACCAGTGTCGAAGTGTTTCACGCAACCATTATTTGTTACAAATGCAAACGTGAATTGGAGAAATAAGAAAATTGCATTCAAGTCCTGGAATTAGAACTGAAAAAATTTAAAGAACTTTACGTGGAGTCCGTAGAGCAGTTTCAATATGACTCGAGGCATTGAGGTGTAAAGATGTCAGAAGCTCGCTCCGGTACCTTCGCCAAATTCCCAAACAAAATCTAAGCGTGCTTGTTCGATTACGCCCCTTTAAGGCCACCCAACAGCAAACATTCATCCAGCGTCAGAGACAAATTCACCTCAATCTGCCAGCCATGAATTTGTGATTATCTTGTCACGATCGCTACTGTCACGTTCATAGTCTTCTAGTATTACACCAGTGAAAAACCAGTTTGATCGTCCACCTCGACTTAACCAATGGCAATCCTTATAAAAACGGTTTGTCGATCGACCAATGAAACTTCCAGGGTCAAAACTTGACTCTGGAAGTGGAAAGCGCAACGTGATTGGGGCGGCATGTTCAGAAAGGTTAACAGCCTGTACCAGAGGTTTTTCTCGCCGCTTCGTGACTCCCTCTTTTGCCGCTCTTTTCATAGCGAGAAAATAACCTCTGGAATCCAGGGTATTCCTCTTACTCTCACAGGCCCAGAACCAAAGGGGAAGATAAAACCGGCAAAAAGACAAGGGGTAGGATGCTAAAATTTTCTTTATTGCCGTTATAGACTTTATACTGTACTGTTTCAGAAATGAGTGCCATCTTGAAAAATCAAGCCTGTGCAACGGAAATGAGAAACTTGAAATACATAAAAGGTAATAAACTCATTACACAACTGTACTTAAGACTTACATTTCTGACAGAAACTGAGCTGCACCCTCTTATCTCCCATTCTGCACGATGGCGATCTGCTCCATCTGAACACCTGTTGCGGAAACATGGAAAAATGCCGTAAATGGTTAACACAAATTTGGGAGCTTAAGCACGCGCGTTTTTGAGACGCGGACGGCAACCGGAAGAAAACATTCCGCGTGCCAGGACAGTGGTGTCTCCCAGATTTTTATACTCATCATCTATAATGGATAAAAGATACTTGGCAATGTAAATGTGGTTGTGTGAAAAATAATCAAAAGAGAAAACAGCTCACTTCCGGTTGCCGTCCGCGTCTCAAAAACGCTCCTGCTTAAGCTCCCTAATATTGGCCAATCGCATAATGTTGAAAAGGCATGAACCTCAAAAAGCGCATAGGCACCATTCCAGGAAGTTAGTAGATTGCGAGCAGTTCCTTGTTTGTTTCATTCGTTGATCTTGTGAGCGAGCGGAAATCGAGACTTCCACTCAGCCCCAAATTCCGTTAGCTCGCGCTTCGCGCTCGCTCACAAGATCGACAAAGGAAACAAAGAGGGACCGCTCGTAGTCTAATAACTTCCTGGAATGGTGCTTACGGGTTTTTTGAGGTTATTTTTTGGTCTGAAATGTGAAAACAAAACGTACAAGCAAAAGAAGTCCATCAGAAGAGTTTAAATTCAATCAAAAACGAGTCAGAAGTTTAAAAACCTTCGACTTGAAGTGCATTAAAGTTGACGATCTTCTATTTTCCTGAGGGAGACAATACTATCTCCCGAATTCTCTGTTCATAAAACTACATTTAGGGTGGTTAATACCAGTTTCAACACTTCGAGGAGACACTCTTTTTAGAAGGATTGGCACTACACACTGTATAGCGTGGAACAGCAGTCTTATGGTACCAAATGAAACACCGATTATTTCCAAACAAGATCCGGTCGTTCTCGTGACGTGATAAGTTCATCTCTAAAGCAAAGTCGGTGACCCTTATCTTTTATTGCTGGAAAGTGATCAGAAGGCCATGATGAAACTTTCTGCAAACCTTTAAAAAAATTTGTACCGCAGAATCAGAGCCTCCTTAAAAAATCACAGATTAAGGTGGCTCTGAATTCGCTGTACAGACTTTTTTGACCTTTGCAGAAAGTTTCACCTTTGTCTTCTGATCACTTTGCAGCAATGAAAAGTGGGGGTCACCAAATTTGTTTTTTAGATATGAGCAACTAGTGATAAAATAAAGGGTCTTATTATAGGGCTTTCCCGTTGCCACGGTGACTTATTATGTCACGGTAATGATCACATCTTGTCCAGAGATAATTGGTGTTTCCTTTGGTACCATAACGTCACTAATACGTGATAAAGCGTTGTAGTGCCAATCCTTTTAATAAGACCGTTTCTTAAAAGCGTTGAACCTGGTTTGAGCCATCTTAAATAAATCTAACGGACGCATGCTTCCTAACTGATAACCCATCTCAATTTGATTCTTAACCACCTTATATGAATAAAGCAACATCGGCAAGGAGCATTCTATTTCCCGAAGATAACAACTCTATACTTCCGTAAGTTAATTAAATTCCTGATCATTTTCAAGGATAAATTAGGTGGCCCCTTGAACTGGCTCTGCGCGATTGATGTGTCTTCTAGTATGTGGATTCCGTAACTGTGAAGCGAATTCTAATTTAGGTCTCACAAGAGCTTAGTGATGTTGGCAATGTGATCGCTACAAAACAGTTCTAGTCAACAGACCCAAGTTCCTATGCAGGCCCACGACATGAAGCGTAGACCCAGCTTGTTGCCATCACAACCTTCTATGTGATGACAACAACCTGTCATCTTGCCATACGGCCTTAAAACGCTGTTGTAACGCAGGTGAATGGGAGCAGAATTTAAAGTGGAGTGGAATAAAGGTTTTATGCTACACTTACTTTGTGGCTGACTGCAACTTGTGGGAGTCAAAATAAGGCTATTTGCTGCTACAAAAATCACAACATGATGCGCCCAAGCAAATGTGTCTTCCGTCACAAGACTCGACGAGAACATTAGTAATCGAAAAGAAACGACACTGCAACGGTTATATTTCGTCACATAACAAAAAGATCCATTCCAGTTTGTTTGAAAAAATATCAATTGTTTGCTATGGTCGCATCGGCAAAGTCTGTTCTAAACGGGAAAACACTGAAGCTTTGAAATGCCTGAATCATCTGCATACAGTGATGAATATTGTGTGCAATGCATGATTGAGTCGCCATTGAACCGAGACAGATATAAATCGACGCACGAACGATTCATTTGGTCATTTGATAAAAAACAACCCTAACAATTTGAAATAAATATAATCGTGACAAACTGCCCGTGCTCAAGGCCTGAGGCGTGAACATGAACACCGGACAGGTTTTTAAGATCACAGAAAACAAAACAACTGCGACGTTTCATGAGCATTTGTCACTCGAAAAACTCCGCCCAGCCTCCTGCAGGATATGAACGTTTACTACGCGGGACTGAAAGATCAATCCATGAGAAGCGTTCGAAACTAGATCAACCGGAAAAATTGTTGTTATATAGCAAAAGCTACTGAATATTACTGAAAACTTGAACGTACTTGTTTGTCCGGGCTATAATCTTCAAGTCAAGTGATTTCATATTGTTCAATCTCGCAAAGAAATTTAACTCCGCGGCAAATTGGACCGCTACTACATCACCTTGCACATAAGTGTCGGGCTCGAAATGCACTTTCACGTCATTTATATGTAAATACTACAACTTGTACCATCCAACTTTTTTTCTCCTTAAAATATATTTTCCGTGTACCTATTACGAGGTACACAGTGCTCGTTTTCTTCGCAACATGATGACCAATGGATGATCGTTTCCCGCAAAAGGACTGGGGCGAGTTACAAAGCAACTTCTTAACGGGAGAAGAATTATCATGATAATGATTGCACTTAAAATTAAGGACGGTGCCTACTTTTTAACTTAGTACTATTGTTATTGCGCATACGTTCTGCGCATCTCCAGATACTCGGATTTCCTATCGGTAGTGCATACTAATGCAGGGATGTTTTTGCGCGGTTTAAATTCTGGCGGAGAGAGCAGAACTTCGCAAGTGCTCTAGCTTGGTATCCAAAAAGAAAATTGGGGGTAACCATGCATTTTTCAGAGATAATTAAGCTTTAATTTGGAAAGGAACGCCATACATTGCTTTGTATTTAAAAGCTTTTTGCTAATATTGTTGATTAATTATCTTTGAAAAATGCGTGGTTACCCCCAATTTTCTTTTTGGATTTTAATAACACTCGTTGAGATCTGCTTTTCCCGCATATTCAGTAAACCGCCCAAATAAACCTTTGAATTAGTAGGCACCGTCCTTAAAAGCTCTTGAGCAGCAAAAGCGGCCTTTATTGCCTCTCTTCAGATGGCCGGCGTAAATAGCCGCCATCTCCGAAGTCGCAATGTTATGCGCACTTTGAGATGCGCGTTGGCAAACAAGGGAATCACCTTAATTCAAGGCAAACACAAAATCAACGCAAGCAGAGATGGTTGAAAAGAGCAAATTTTAATAGCCTAAAATAAAACCTAATGCAGTTTCTCTGCCCAATCATGGCAAAGGCAACAGAGTAACGTGCCATTCAAAGTACAAACGACATGCAAGTCGCCCAAAACAAAGGAAAATGCTCGTTTGGAAATGTGATTGATGCTCAAAGCCTGTTGGCGCTAACCGCATAGTTAAGAGGAATTAATACTTAAAGGTTTCCTTGGTATTTAATGCTGGTTAGCGCTAACCATACTTCGAGCAACCCAGTCCATGTCGCAATCGCGTGATTACTTTTGAACAATTGAACTCAATTTAAAAGCTCCTCTACCTTTCCAGAGATCATTTTACCGTTGTAGCTAAGTTACCTGGCCTAATAATGGAAGCGAGGCTGCCAGTGACCCTGCTTTGAGCTTTTCTGATGTCTGTATTAATGCAAACTCACCAGCAGCCTCGCAGTCATTCATAGGCTGGGTCACTAATCAAACAACTGTAAAATGGGCTATTTGTAGCCTTTTCTAGAGTCGCACAACTTCTCTCAGGTTAGTAGTAGAGATCATCACCAATGCAATTTAAATAGATCTACATACCATACAAGAGGCAAAGGAAAAAATTACAGCATAAAATTAAATAATAGCAACTCCATCGAGGAAACAACCGGCCGCGTTAATGACATAAATAATGCGGCTTAACGCTTGAGAATAAAATTGGGCTTGGATGTGACATTTTTCGCGGCAGGGTCTGGCACGAGAAACCTGCGCAAACAATCAACCTCGACCACTACGCCTCGATTACCAGCCGCTGTTTCGGGAAACGAGCCCGCAATAACCTTCCGAGCCAGACCCGAAAGGGCAGCAAACCTCTAGCCTATAGAGTGTTTTCAAATGACGTCACGGCGGCCATGTTGGAAGAATGAAACAAAGAAACAGCGGCCATGTTGGAGAAGTGAAATACTCTTTTGGGAATTGAACTCTATTTTTACAAAAAAACATTCCTTTTGTTTTTGTATGCAAATATGGCTGCTGGTCACATGAGCGAAAACACTCTATTTGGGCACGTGAATAATTGTTGATCATACATTCGGCAGAAGATTTCAAACCACTACTGTTAACCGACTATCACGCATCGTTTTCCAAGCCCATTCATCAGCGTGTTTTCTTTGAATAAGTACATGTTATGAAGAAAACTTGAACTTTGAATTTTAACACCGTTGTCCGGCTGATTTGAATGAGTAAATTTTCCTGCTTATTGCAGTGAACTCTAATTAAGCAAAACTTTCTTCATTATTTTACGGAGATGTGCCAAGTAACCTTGCCTTAGGATAGAAGCGAGGCTAGATGCGAAACCTCGCTGCCTTCCTCATGCCAATCAAATTGTTTCAATGCTAACAATAACTGTTGTACGAGGACAAGTCAACTACGGTCTCGCTTCCATACTAAGGCCTGGTCACCGAGTAAACAATTTACAATACATTTCTCTGAGTGCATTAAGGAGGCTCGAAGGGTTTTCAGCTGAGAGCGCGCGCGTAAGCTACACACGCAATTCTGAAAGCTGCTCGCGTCAGCCCATGATTCAAAATGGGTCACCAGAAATAAACACGTACCGCTAATTTCGCTCCCCTTTCTTCTAATTCCCATATATATGGAATATAAATAGGCAACTACTATTTAGGAAAACTACTAAAATGGTTCACAAACGGTTTAATGGTCACTAAAATCCGCTTGTTAAAAAAAATTGACGCATTTCAAAAAAACTGATTTTTCTGAAAAACTGACCTACAGATTTTGTTGAATTTTAAATACTTAAGAGATAATTCCTGGCATTATCTGGTAACGCTGAATGGGAAGATTTCACCGTCCCGTTTTTTTCGAAAAAGAAAATATATCTCAATTTTAAGGCTCAAAGAAATGCCTTATATCGTTGCCATGGTAACGTTATTTTGGAGGAAAATGTGATGTGAGAAATCTAGGGGTACTTAATACTTAATACTTGAGGGTACTTAATACCCTCGCCAAATTTTGTCTTGATATGATTACCCTAACTGTATCTAAGGACAGAGTATGTTTATTTGTTTGAAAAAAGGAGAAACTATTTCGAGCCTCCTTAAGTGTACTTCATGACGAATTATTGACATTTTTTTTCTCAAAATTGCTTTCTAGTACAAAGGGGTCTTTTAAAATTAAGTATACCTTGACAAATTCGACCCAGCGAACAGTTTGACAAACTTTTTTAAAGTTAGAAAAATACAACATTAAGTTTTAAAAAAAAACTCTATATTGCCTGACGTGGTGCTATTTATTCTGGCACGAGGCCAGTGAACGCGTGGCAAAAGAGAATTTGTGCTAACGCGAAATGAAGACATGTGACATTTGTCTGAACTAGCTTAATGTTTCTCCGGCAAAAGTATGCAAAGAACTAAGGAGAATACCACAGAATTCCGAAAATAAGCCCCGGGGTTTATATTTTTCAAAAGCCCTTTTTGAGGGGCTTATTTGTGGAGGGGCTTATATACAGAGGGAATCTGCGTTACAAAATTAAAAAAAAGTACGTTACTGTACCGTTTTTGCCGCTTTGATTTATTTTGTATTTGGGTCCAATTTCCAAGTATAAGCCCCCAGGGGCTTATATTCGGAGGGGCGATTTAACGGGGGATTTTTTCGTTAAGATTTTAGGGGGCTTATTTTCTGTTTTTTACGGTAGATCAATTAAATACGACCAGAATAAGCAACTACTAAGCAAAATTTTTGGGAGCCCCTTGACAGACAAAATGACAGCATAACAGTACTACTGCTTCATTAACTTTCGTTTTGACCTCGATTCTTGTCCAGGCTACATCACAGCACTTGCGGTTTAACGTCCGACGGGGCAGCCGCACCAGTGTTTCCACGTGACCCACTAGAATCGCGGTTAAATAATTCTCTGGGGCGACGGGACATCTGAATTCGGAACACGAAATGTTACTACCCAGATTGATTGTAAGTGTGGTTTCTAATTACAGCACAAATTAAAAGAATGGGAGGCGCGGTGGCCTGTGGTTAGTGTGCTAACCCGGACCACTCGATCCGGAGTCGGGTCCTGGCCGGGGACATTGTGTTGTGTTCTTGGGCAAGACACTTAACTCTCACGGTGCCTCTCTCCACCCAGGTGTATAAATGGGTACCGGCGAAATGCTGGGGTAACCCTGCGATGGACTGGCATCTCATCCAGGTTGCCACAGAAACCGGGATAAGCTCCGCCTCTGAAGGGCCACTTGGCTCGTAAACAGACTTTACTTACAAATTAAAAGAACTTAAAAGAATGGAGTTGTGGCACATAGATTTGCACTTCTTTTTAGCTTGTATGCTTTGTTTTCCCATTTCAGACCACGTGATTTTGTCGAGGCAAGTTTCCTTTTGTTTTTTCAAACGTTATGTGTACATATACATATGCACGTGCGGAAGACGACACTTGAAAGAAACTGTTCTCTAGAGTAACATCACGAGGTCAGAAATGGGAAAACGAAACGTACAAGCTGAAAGGTTTCGTGCATGGTGATGGAGCGGCCATTTGGTCAAAATCGTTGCACTTAATGGAGAATCAATTGAACAGGTGCACGCGTTTCCTCTGTCGCTTTTACAATTTTCTATCCGTCACTGCACACCTTCTCATTTACGCCCCATTAATGAGAAAATAAGGGTTTTCTCTTAGACCAGTACAAGACAACACTCAGACCATTGAATAAGCACTGCCTTCGTAATCACAACTGCAAATGGTTGGACATTCAAGTCCACTGTGATAGCTACTATACACCGTAAGCCCGGTTTCACAACCCTTACAAGTTCGTTTATTCCGTGGGACGTTCAAGGACCCAGGTACTCTTCAAAGAATTCACTACTTGCACAATCCCATAATACACCTCTATTACCCCCCCCCCCCAAAAAAAAAAAAAAAAAAAAAAAAACCTTTGCATAACCATTGTTTGCAATTTCTCCTGGGACATGAAAATGTCCCAAGAGTCCCAAGAGAAGTCGAAAACAATGCCTATGCAGATTTTTGGGATGTAAAAGAGGTGTATTATGGGATTTGTGCAAAGTAGTGAATAGGGAATGAAGTTATTAGAGCGGTTTTCAATTGAGTGTCGAAAGTAATTAGCCAATTGCTTTGGTTTTGCATTACTTCACTCAGTGATTGGTTCAACCAACTTTTTCCACCAAACAAAAGTGAAAACAAACCCAATCGTGGCTCGCACGTGCACATTTTCCCGCGCTTTGTGTCGGCTACATGTCGTAACTTCGAGTTTTGATTGGTTTACTGAATTATCCTCCGTCATTTTTGATTGGCCAAAGTAATTACTTTGGTTTCGGTTTTACGACACTCAATTGAAACTCGTTCTATCAGAGGTGTACTGGTTCGTCCCATCCAGCCGATAAGGCCGGCTTGTCGAGATATCTCAAAAAGCCCCATGGTGTAAGAGGTCACTAAAGCACAAATAGCCCTAAATTCATGAGGAGTTGCTCGATGTTGGACAAATAGAACATAAACAAATACAAAAATATTATGTCAGTCGTAATCTACAAGTTAAATTCCTACTCTGAAACCCGTTTACCCCAAACTTACTTCGATTAGAAAGAGTCCTGATTTGGTGGTTGGATAGCGATAAGCGTAGACACACCATGCACCAATGCTGATCACCAACACTAGCACAATACAGATGCCAAAAATAGCACCCGCCCCAATGCCTCCCTCAGATTTGCGAGGTTGTTGCGTTCCTTTAGGAGCACATCTCTCATCTGAGCTCTGAAATTGCAAGAGTTTAAAGAAGTCGTAGGTTGTTTCGACCCAGGTAGAGGATTCCCTGTAAAATCTCTTAATATCCCCAAAACTTCCTAAAAATCTCCAATTCAGTCCCTTGTTTGACATCTGACTGCTATCCCTAAACCCTAACCCTAATTTATGGACTTGACCCGGTTTTGACATAAGAACAGTAGAAATTGAATGACACCGCTCCATTGAGAAGGAATGTAATGCTGGGATAACCTGATGCCCTCTTGCCCATAGTTGTCTTTCTTGCAGAAAAAATGAGGCCAACCGAGACTGTGGCAGACATACTACGATGCTGAGCGCAATGAATTGTAAAATACTGAAACAGCGAGTGTACAGAATAGGTTTGGATACAAAGACCGGATATTTTACTCACATTTTTAGGGTATCAGAATATTTGTAGAAACGTTGGGGGTTTTCGTTGCTACCTTTTTTCCGG
>NC_090883.1:36965912-36988412 GCF_036669925.1 Montipora capricornis
CTAACACCTGAAAAAAAATGTATGACGTTTCGACGTTATCGTCACGTCCGTAAGTCAGAAAATGATAAAAACTATGACTTCTTATCACGTTTTTAAAGAGTGTCTCTTTGAAAGGTTCTCTAAACAAAAAAAAAAAGGTAACAAAGTTCTCTCGTTTTATACACCCTAAACAATTTATTGCAAAAATTTTAGTTGGGGCATAACGGTAATATAGGAGTGGAGCAATGGCATGCTATTTTCCAAATACATTTATCATCCTGACTGTGTTGTACTCATCAAGTTTTTTCAAACCGCAAAGCATAGGTTCAACCTCAAAAATCAATCAGAGCCAACCGAACAGAGTGTAATGTGAAGTGCTAGATTTCAGTCCCATATGAACCATGTGAGCGTTAGCCCTACAGATGGAAATGGGCCCACACAAGGACAGAGAAAAACTCTGACCAGGGTGGGAACTGAACCCACGACCCTCGGGTTAGATCTCCGCCGCTCTACCGACTGAGCTACAAGGTCAGACGGGAGCAGGCCGTAGGAAGTGAAGATGAAAAAGTCACGGCAATGAACATGTACAAGTACAAGGAAGGTTACGTTTATACAAACGTTGGCCGTGTAGCACTTATATCTCAAACAGAGCCAACCGAACAGAGTGTAATGTGAAGTGCTAGATTTCAGTCCCATATGAACCATGTGAGCGTTAGCCCTACAGATGGAAATGGGCCCACACAAGGACAGAGAAAAACTCTGACCAGGGTGGGAACTGAACCCACGACCCTCGGGTTAGATCTCCGCCGCTCTACCGACTGAGCTACAAGGTCAGACGGGAGCAGGCCGTGGGAAGTGAAGAGCACTTCCCACGGCCTGCTCCCGTCTGACCTTGTAGCTCAGTCGGTAGAGCGGCGGAGATCTAACCCGAGGGTCGTGGGTTCAGTTCCCACCCTGGTCAGAGTTTTTCTCTGTCCTTGTGTGGGCCCATTTCCATCTGTAGGGCTAACGCTCACATGGTTCATATGGGACTGAAATCTAGCACTTCACATTACACTCTGTTCGGTTGGCTCTGTTTGAGATATAAGTGCTACACGGCCAACGTTTGTATAAACGTAACCTTCCTCAAAAATCAATGTTTGATTTGATTTGATTTCTACATTCCGTGTCCCCAATTAGTGCTTCAGCCCTAGAAGACTTGACACTAAAATAAACTGTGCATTATTATTACTGCCAAGGTCTTCAAAAGAGGCTAAGAAATGGGAAAATTGGTCACATTTTAGAACGGCTTTCAATTGAGTGTCGAAAGTAATTTGCGAATTGCTTTGGGTCATGATTACTTCACTCAGTGATTGGTTCAAATTTCTCGCGCCACTTTTTAAGCCAAAACTCATCGTGGCTCGCGCGTGCACATTTTCCCGCGCTTTGTGTCGGCCAGGCGTAATTACTCCCAGTTTTGATTGGTTTACCGGATTGTCTCCATCCTTTTTGATTGGCCAAAGTAATTACTTTCGTTTTGGTTTTACGACACTCGATTGAAACTCGCTCTACAGCAATTAATTTTATGATGTTGCCTTCTGAACTGAACCAATATTGCTTGGTACAATTTCTGCATGGTAAATTCCTGTTTCATTCAACTTTCAAGCAAAATTCCCGAAATATTTGGTGAAAAAGTACGATGTCCTACACACCAAAAAAATGGGCTTCATTTTTCAATACATCCTGAAAAATATTATAAGCTTTTTATACCAAACTTATATTTTTCTTCAACAAAAAAAATGTGGAAATCCATCTTAAAAAATCCACATTTCATAAAACAGTACATATCAAACGAAGCAAAAAAAGCCCTTGAATATTATGTACCTTAAGGCTCTGTCCAACCCTAGATATAAAACGTCGTACAAGATCATATGACTCTTGCTAAAAATTATGAATTCATTTTTTCTGCTGAAAAATACGAAATTATTCTATTTCAAGGCATCCTACAAAAGTACACTTTCTATACCGACAAAATTACAGTAGTCCTAAAACTTTGATCTTCTCGTCACAATATGGAAAAAAAGGGGGAAATTTTGGCAGTACAGACTGATAAAATAACTCCATTGTGATCAGAGTGGCATCCAGGCCTGGGTTGCTCGAAGCATGGTTAGCGCTAACCAGCGTTAAATGCCATGGAAACCTATAGACCTTATTCATTAATGGCGGTCAATTTATAATTCTTTTGTCGAAGTGCAAATTAGCCTACCAAGCCTCGATACCCTACAGTGTATTAAAAAGAATTCTTGCTCTAAAATGAGGCTTGGTAGGCTAATTTTCACGTGGACAAAAGAATTATAAATGTGATCGCCATTTATGAATAAGGTCTATAGGTTTTGATACCTCTTAACCAACGGTTAGCGCTAACCAGGCTTCGAGTAACCGACCCCAGGTATTCAACTTGAATATAAAAAGTTGTCGGGCCGATCACATCATCCAATGGCCGTCAGCTGCATCAATCAGAGCTTGAAGAAAATTTGTGTTGTTGGCACTTAATCGGAGAAACAAGTACATTAAGATAACATCAGCTTTTGGAATTGATCTTGCTGCAGATTGGCTGAGAAGATGGTGCCATCATAGAGCCGTTTCATTACCGATATTTTGATTTCTACACGCTGAAAAATATCGATAAATTGAGACTTGCTTGCTCGAAAGTGCTTTCTCGCACCTACAGTAGCACTGCCTGCCTAAGTCTGGTTTGCAATACACTGGCACACATGACTGTCTTCGTCTGTTGTGGTTGGCCCAAATAATTATTCAAGATGTTTAAGTCTTGGGGCACTCAATGGAGTACAGAAAACTATAAACTGTTCGTAAAAGAAGTGAGAGCGAGATACAAATTCCTTCATTTCCCAAGATATGGTATGAATTACCAGCGAGAAATTTGACAGCAAGGTTAAAAACTTCAAGGTGAGTTTGTGTGTTTGGTGCAAAAATTCCACGCTCTTTGAAAATCCTCACTTCACAACACTTCGGCTTTGATATCGGACGGTGCTACATCACCAGCTTTTCCAACGCCAAAAGAACTACCTTTGAACAACTCGCTTGGACGTCGAGAAATCTGAAATGACAGGTTATCATTTTTCCATTTAGTCATTCCCCCTCCTGTTTTTGATGACAACTGACAATAACCGGAAATGGATGAAGGAGATCAGCTCTAAAACGATCATTGGCAAAAACTAGCTATTTAATGTAAAATGTTTTTCCCTGGAGCTTTCTGCTCTTTGAATATACACCTGGCAAGTAAAAAAGGATTTTCAATTCACAAGTTCCAGGAGCCTAGAGCGAACCAGCAAGTCACTTTCCTAGAAGTGGGTCATGTTAGAAAGTTAGTGACCGAAAACCAGCTAGAACAAAATATTTGGCTGTCTGCCACAACAGCTTAACATTCTCATTGATCAATTAATGATTGATAAATACAAGACCGACTCAATTTTCGCACCAACATCTAATTCAATTACATTAAAGACTTTTGAATATTACATCCTTACGTCCACACCAGTCTACGACGGTGACCCTAACTTATTTCACTTACGTCAATGAGAAAAAGTCCAGATTTGGAGGTAGGGTGGCGATAAGCATAGAAACACCATGCAACAACACTGATCACCAACACTAGCACAATAAAGATGGCAACAATAGCCCCAGCCCCAATGCCCTTGTCCTGGGATTGCTGGCGTTTTACGGCTGTTATTGTGCCCGCTAATGCTGTTGTTGCTGTCGTAGTACTGCTGCTTTCAATGTTGTTTCTGGTTTGGGTAAATGCTGTCGTTGTTGGTCTGCCTGCAACACACCTCTCGTCCGATATCTGAAATTCACGTAACATAAAAGAGTTTTTCTAACATAACGGTATGACGGTAGAACGTGACAGTATTCCTTTTGTTTTATGGGAAAACTCTTCTAATAGTTAAACAATGGACATTCCTATGGGTCACATCAACAAATAACACGTCATGGAAAAGGTGTTTGGAATCTGAAGAAAAGCAGACAAAATCTAACTAAGGATGAGTAAGGACACTAAAGGACGGCAACGGATGTGTAGGACGCTAAAGGACGCTAGGGATGTGTAAGGATGCTAAAGGACGGCTAGGGATGTGTAAGGATCCTAAAGGACGGCTGGGGATGTGTAAGGATGCTAAAGGACGGCTAGGGATGTGTAAGGATAATAAAGGACGGCTAGGGATGTGTAAGGATAATAAAGGACGGCTAGGGATGTGTAAGGATGCTAAAGGACGGCTAGGGATGTGTAAGGATGCTAAAGGACGGCTAGGGACGTGTAAGGACGCTAAAGGACGGCTAGGGATGTGTAAGGACGCTAAAGAACGGCTAGCGATGAGTAAGGATGCTAAAGGACGCCTAGGGATGTGTAAGGACGCAGAGATATTCGAAGAAATGTTTTACTCAAATTTATAATAAGGCTTTGAATGGAGACGCCATGTTTGTGTCCCTCTCAGGGGCACAAATATGGCGGCCGGAAGCTGGCAAAAACATATGTCATCGAGTTTTGCTATAAAAAGCCAGTAGTCTTCTTCCGAGGGCTCATGAACATCTATGTGAGTACTTATTCTCATATAAGGACTCTTCAGATTGCAAAATCTCAGCGGATAAGTCACTTTTTTAACTTACATGATAGCATTCGCGACCACAATTTTAACATCGTGTCACGCAAAAGCTTAGAAATTCAACCTTGCTTTATCACAAGACGAAAAACCCCACCAAACTGAAAATTTGTGGAAAGACAAGTCTTCAGCTGTTCTAATAACTAACTAAACTAAAATCTGAAAAGGGATTGATAATTACTTATTTTTTAGTTTTGATGATGTCACGTGAAAACCAAGAATCAGATTTCTTGCACCATACTGTGAAATAAGCTTCCCTGTCGGATTACGGTTTTGTGATCTTCGGACGCATTAATACTTTTCCTGTTAGTTTTTATCTAGAAGCGATATTTCGGAATCTCTCAAAATGTCTCTGTCTGAAAATTAACCTAGACCCGGCACCAGTAGTGGCGCACGTAGAGCCGCATGTCAGAAATCTGGTTGACCTCCGTATAGCAGCCCTCCTACCAGTGTAGAATGAAAAGCACCTGCGCTGTGTGATAAATCGTTTCTGATCGTTTTTGTCGAAGCGTTTCACGCAACCATTATTTGTTACAAATGCAAACGTGAATTGGAGAAATAAGAAAATTGCATTCAAGTCCTGGAATTAGAACCGAAAAAATTTAAAGAACTTTACGTGGAGTCCGTAGAGCAGTTTCAATATGACTCGAGGCATTGAGGTGTAAAGATGTCAGAAGCTCACACCGGTACCTTCGCCAAATTCCCAAACAAAATCTAAGCGTGCTTGTTCGATTACGCCCCTTTAAGGCCACCCAACAGCAAACATTCATCCAGCGTCAGAGACAAATTAACCTCAATCTGCCAGCCAGTAATTTGTGATTATCATGTCACGATCGCTACTGTCATGTTCATAGTCTTCTTGTATTACACCAGTGAAAAACCGGTTTGATCGTCCCCCTCGACTTAACCAATGGCAATCCTTATTAAAACGGTTTGTCGATCGACCAATGAAATCTCCAGGGTCAAAACTTGACTCTGGAAGTGGAAAGCGCAACGTGATTGGGGCGGCATGTTCAGAAGGGTTAACGGCCTGTACCAGAGGTTTTTCTCGCCTCTTCGCGACTCCCTCTTTTGCCGCTCTTTTCATAGCGAGAAAATAACCTCTGGAATCCACGGTATTCCTCTTACTCTCAGAGGTCCAGAACCAAAAAGCGATCAGAGGGGAAGATAAAACCGGCAAAAAGACAAGGGGTAGGATGCTAAAATGTTCTTTATTGCCTTTATAGACTTTATACTGTACTGTTTCAGAAATGAGTGCCATCTTGAAAAATCAAGCCTGTGCAACGGAAATGAGAAACTTGAAATACATAAAATGTAATAAACTCATTACACAACTGTACTTAAGACTTACATTTCTGACAGAAACTGAACTGCACCCTCTTATCTCCCATTCTGCGCGATAGCGATCTGCTCCATCTGAACACCTGTTGCGGAAACATGGAAAAATGCAGTAAATGTTTAATTAAAAGTCAATAACACAATGACTCCGAGAGACCACAGGGAGCAGAGGAGTCCTATTTGACCGTTTGTCCAGTTAAACAATTGCAGCACGAATCGATCTTGTTGATTTAAATCATCGTACGTGATGAAACGACACACAAACGATCGTTTTACGGTTGAAATCCTAACCGCGTCAATGTTCGCCCTTTGGGCGACGCACTCAGGAAAGCGAAGCTTCCCGTACGAAGCGCGCATGTTAGTCACCACTAGTGACAAGCCCACAGTGATTACTGTAAGCGGCTTTCGTTTCGTGGATAGGATTTAAACTGCAGCGCAAACACGATCAACAAGATCGATTCGCGCTGCAATTGTACAGTGAATTTAACTGGAAAAACGGTCAAATAGGACTCCTCTGCTCCCTAAGGAGAGACTTGTAGATTATACTCTCAGTAATGCCATATGATTTTACTCGTCAATAGGGGCTGCTGTAGGGGCGAATGGGTAATTACACGTAGCCGACACAAAGCGCGGGAAAATCTGCACGCGCGAACCACGATTGGTTTTGGTTTCACTTCTGATTGGTTGAAAAAGTGGCGCGAGAACTTTGAACCAATCACTGAGTGAAGTAAAGGCCATGTTACACGAGGCAATTTTTCTTGCAACTCGCAACGCAACGATGACCAATAAAAAACCTTTCAAATTGCAGAGGGTATGTTACACGTTGGCAACTTCTTTCGCAACTTGCAACGCGTACAATAACAAACAAGATGGCGGACGCGCTAAGATGAGCTCTGATTGGCCCATTCTGACAAAATTGCGTTGCGAGTTGCAGAGGGGAAGTGCAGAGGGGATGTCACACGCAAGCAACTTGTCTCGCAACGTTGCGAAAAGTAGTGGGTCGTTCTACTTTTCTCGCAACTCGCAACGCAACAATTGCAGTTGCAAAATGGGGTGTTACACGTGAATTTTTTCTCGCAACTTGCAAGGCAACTTTGTTGCGATGCGAGTTGCAAGAAGAAATTGCCTCGTGTAACATGGCCTTAATGCAAACCCACAGTAATTCGCTATTTACTTTCGACACTCAATTGAAAACTGCTCTATGCACCACCTTGATCATTTCACTTGGAGCGGTTTTCAATTGAGTGTCGTAAAACAAATACCTAACTAATTACTTCGACCAATCACAGCAGCTGCAAAAAGCGCAATGAACCAATCCGAATCCGTACCAATTTCATGTAAATTGCTCAAACCGCGGGAAAAATTGAGCGCGCAAGTCGTGATTGGTTAGTTTTTCCTTTTCATTACTGGGTTGCCGTATGGCAATCCAGTCGGAATCTGTCTTTAATTTCGTCGTTTTTTTATTTTTCGCTTTCTTTTTTTTCCGTGTCGGTAAAAGTCTTGCCTGTCACTCCCCTGCTAAGTGGTGTCTTTGTGCATAGAGCCTTCTGCGCGTATTTTCTTAGGATCGAGAGGGTAGTGGGAAATGCGTAGATTTCTCTGGTAGACACAGTAGAACGATTAACTTAACCGGCAATGGCGTCGAAAGTCATGTAACGCGAATGGCGTTTTAGTGGATCTTTGAACAAAATATACCCTTATGAAGCTCAATAATGGCAAGTCAATTGGATATACAGGCGGTGGAATCTTCAAAGCGACGAGTAATGGACTTCGACAACAATCTATCGCCCGTCGAGCCAAAATCAAAGTGAGCTGTATTTACCTGAAGTACATGGTAATTTAACACGATCGAGTTTCTTATCTTCACGCACGCAATGAAATAGGAAGAGGTTTTCGCCTCTATGAGCAAATATGTTGTTTGTTTCAATAAATTTTTCGCTGGAAAAGGATTCCGTGGTATTTTCTGCCTTTGTGAATTATAATATCATGTTGTGTATTGAATTTTCGAGCTTAAGGTTGAAATGTGATATGGGAGAAGTTTTTTAGTATTGCTCTGTAAGCAGGAAGGGTTCACAGGCCTGTTGGAAGCGTGCTTGAGTTTCAACAAAATGAGCCCCAAAATCAGTGAAGAATTGTGACGCAGTTGAATAATAAAGTAGCTGCTATTTCCAAAATGATGGAATTACCTGGTTAGAATAAATAACGTCGTACGCGTCTTGGAGAGTAAATTTTGACTTTGCATAAACAAGACTTGGGCGATTGTGATCTTTGTTTTGACTTCGCTCATTTCATTGTCAAACTTTATAACACTTGACAGAAAAAGAAACTTACAAAAACCCGGAATCTTGCCATCATTTGACACAGATATTTCACTGTTTGGCGAGTAAACATGCCGCGGTAACTTCATCACGGCGCCCGCTGAATTCCGGCGATGTCACTTTCGATTTTGCGATTTATTTGTGCAGCCAAAACGTACAATAACAAAATTGAACGTTGCAAAAATCCCCCAAAATGTTTGTCGCTGATCATAACTGATTATATTCTACATTCACGGTTCAAAATAAATGTTGTTTTCATGTCGTAAATATGTTATTCTCGAGCGATCGTCCTGGAAACTTCCTTCTGCTCTTTCTAAAAACTGTGTATCAATATTTATTTACTTTTGCATCAATATTTGTTTTTGCATAAAGCAAGCTAACAAAATCTGTACCTTGCTGAATTCGCATTTGTTAGCGTTAATAGTATTTTTGGTCCGATGCTTCTGTTTTATGAGGGGTATATTATTTTGGTGTCCCATCCAAACACTAACCCCGCCGAACAGGGTTAACTTCAGTGAACTTCGGTATTACAAAGCTGTCAAATGCTCAGAGGGCACGCTTAAACTTGTGGTGAAAAGAAGTTTATCAACATGTCAGCCCAGAAGCCAATGTTTCTCACTTCCCATTTATTTTCTTCAATCTTTCCGGGTTCAGTACTTTGCTAGTAACCACATGTCTTCTCAGACTATTTACCCAAGACTTCTACCATGGCACTACAATGATAGACAATACCAAAACAATATCGTGCACTGTTAGAGCTACATATTACGCAAGGACAGATCTGTTTCGCCGTACGAACGTGTGAGGACCTGTGAGCCAAAGGGCCTCGTCTGGTATGACTTCTTAATGACCCCCCAACTTGAAAAAAATTGTCTGGAACGGTGCACGTACCACAGGCAACCCAGTGTACCCTCACGGAGGGTCTAGTTGGTTGAAAAACTGGCGGCACCTTTTTAAACCAATCACTAAGCTGCTCTAAGGACCTTGCGAGATCAATGAATTAACGCTTCAAGTTAAAAAGAAAAAAAATTCAATGAGAGAATTAGAGCTTCAAGTGGAGCAACAATGGCTAAAGAACTTTGTGAGAATACAAAATCTGAGCAGTTTTGATCACTTTAAAAAGGACTGAGGTTTTAGGAAAGATAATCTTAGAAGGGAGGACAAATCCAAAATCAAAAAGAGGAACACCAAGAAGACAACAGTAAAGAGATATACATGATGCTTTCAATAAGCCAGTTAGAGAAATCAATCAGTCCCCAGTTGTTCAAAAGGTGGATAACGCTATCCACCGAATAAATCACTATTCACCGATAGCGCAGTTGGTTTCGCTAATATTGACTTATCCACCGGATAGTGATTTATCCGGCGGATAGCGCTATCCATCGTTTGAACAACTGAGGCCAGAAAGTTAGCATTAGATAAAGAACGTTTCTGAAGCACGGTCATTGAAAGATGTGACATCCAATAAGATTGAAGCAGTTTTACATGTGAGTAGTCGATTCTTTCAGCAGTTCAAATGTCTTTCATATGCAGTTTCTTCATAGGAAGGGGTTACAATTATAATTATTAGCAATTATCCAGAAACTACCTTCGCAGTGAGTTTAGAACTTACATGTGAGCCAATGATGTCATGCAACTTCCAACCCCAGGACAGACCTTGGGGCTAGACAATAAGGAAAAAGACACCCCCTTTTCTTTGCATACAGTATGAGTCTCAGAGTTCTTACAATGCAAAACTCATCCACAATAATATTTATGAGCAAGGGTATCGAGATGTCATCTAATGAACCCGAAGGAGATGGAGTAGTTGAGGATTCTATATCAATTGTACATGTATTGTAGCATCGCAACACAACTTTAAGTAAGACATCATAAAAAATCCAGACCTATTTGTGATGGGGCACCACTGACAGTTGAAGTTAGTTGTTTGGTCCAGCCTCATACATTCGGCACATGAATCACCCAGAACACAACCTACAAAACAGCAACATTAAGTTATGATGAAAATAACCACATAATCTAGGTATAAGATCATTAGAAATTCATAAGGAAAAACAAACAATTATGTTTCATTAATTACCTATTATTAATGTTTGTTTATCTGATACAACATTCTCCTTCAGTTGAGAACATTAACTTTCATTTGAGTTGTGTTAACCCATTGACCACCGGGAGTGAGACTTAACAGATTTTACTCCGTCTAACGCCAAACGATTTTACTCGTCAACTGGGAGCATCCTTAAGAGCACCTGAGGAGTATAGCGAGTTTCAATCGAGTGCCGTAAAACCGAAACCAAAGTAATTACTTTGGCCAATCAGAAAGGACGGAGACAATCCAGTAAACCAATCAAAACTCTAAGTAATTACACGTAGCCGACACAAAGCGCAGGAAAATGTGCACGCCCGAGCCACACTTGGTTTTGGTTTCACTTCTGATTGGTTGAAAAAGTGTCGCGAGAACTTTGAACCAATCACTGCATGAAGTAATCATTGCAAAACCAAAGCAATTCGCTAATTACTTTCGACACTCTCTAAATGGGTTAATTAACCAGTCAAAAACCCATTAACCCACTGATGGGACTTGAGAGATTTTACTCTGTCAATTGCCAGATGATTTTACTCATCCACTGTAGGTGTGCTAGGGTTCCTAAGGAGTGAATGGGTCAAATACAGAGTTTAAGATATTTGTCAATTTTAATGCCAAAAACATCTCATGTTGCATATTTAACAATTATTCCATGAGTGCGTGTTGGATATGAGATGGTAAATAGCCAATGAGGCGCGTAGCGCCGAGTTGGCTATAACCACTCTCATATCCAACAAGCGCGAATGGAATAATTATTGTTTTATTAAATTCCTTAAACTCCAAAAGTTTAAAAGTATGAAATACCAGCGAAAAAAGCGAGAAAATCCTAGCGAAATCGAAAAAAGTTGATGAAGATGCGATGCTGTGTAATACCTCGTGGTTAGACAGACGCAGGCTCATCACAAAAACATTTCTTACCTTTTCGCGTATCTCTAAGCTTCGCAAGTGATCCAAACTTTCCACAAAAACGTTTTTCTTTTGCTTTATACCGAAAGAAATTTCGCTTTTCTGGCGTAAACGTTTTTAGTTTAGCAACGCTAAGCGCAATCATTTACCATATAAGGTCAAACTAAGGTATATGAGCTGATAACCGAGATTGAATGAACCAATCAGAGCACGAGAATTGCATTATCCGAGGTTGAGAATTTAATAATTCTGAATATGAGTAAAATGCACAGATCAACAGAAAAGATATTAGAGCTGGGTTAATTATTCTTCAAGCTTGCAAAAGACAAATTAGGCACTTAAATTAAAGCAAAACAAACTATCTGTGAAAAATGCAATGCTCATGAGACAGTTTTCCTGTCAATTAGAGAAACCACTTAAAAGTAATGTTTACAAGTGTCACAGTCTATTGTAATTTTGAAAAAAAACTAACTTGGTAAAGGATGAAGCACAGCTGCTGATCCATTGAAAACACTTCTCTTGGTGATGTTAACCTGACTGTATATGTAGAAAACCCTAAAGAAAACTGGTGGAAAACGCCGTCTGTAGTATACGACAAATGCATCCGATATACCAACTCGCACAGGGTGATAACTTTGATCAGGAAGGGATTCCACAGGCACAGGAATCTTAAATTTAAAACACACAAAGTTAAAGCATCACCGAATACAACCAACTAAATGGCCACGCTTGCAAAAACCAGGTATAAATCAACCCTAAATTGACCCTAAATTGACCCTATAAATTTATGATGCAAAACCTCAGAGTTCGGGTTGTACTGCCATGAGGCGTAGTTTCATACTTTCACAATGTAGGAGTTATTGCGGTACCAGCTTAAAATTGAAATTAAACCACAGACAGTACAACTGCAAATATCATCCTTTAAGAACACAGTGGGCAACAAATTTATTTCAAAAATTGACAAAACAAAAGGTTGTCATAGAACGCTTTCCAATAAATTATGACAGAACTGACCGGCCAGACCGGACATCTGGAAGGACTTTAAATTAATCTGCAGCGCTTTCAAATTAACGCACCTCGAGGATGATATATGTAGTCCTCGAGAAGAATGAGAGGGATTATCATGCAAGTGTTCCTTCAAATTGTTGCATATTCCTTGCAAACTGACAGGAATGGCCATCCAGTTCTGACAAAAGGATAGCGCCCATAAGTGTCTAAGGGTTATCAGCTGTAATGAGAGTGAAACTTGTAATAATTTAATGTTAGGTAAATGGGCTGTAACAAATGTTGTCAAATTCCCTTAATTAATTGTGGAGTTCAATGATTATAGCAAAAGTTATTTCCAAGACATTTTCTTGTTGGCACAGGTAGGAATTAAGCTTAAAACCTTTACTTAATAACAAGGAGTAGCAATCGAGTGTCCTTTAGGAGAATAGACTGAACATAATAATAATATTATTATTTTATGTACATGTACACACATTGCAGTCTCAAAACATAAAAACATTTCCAAACGCTCATACATTACAGAATTTTAATTTATACCTGCTTGTAAGCAAACCAGATAGTTCCATTTTCATGCAAAGTGCACTGAAAGTTGAATGGGCCAACTAGTGTCAACAGAACAAAAACAAAAGAACAATTTCTTATCACTAGGACTGCCAACCTTTCTTTGAGGAAAAACATTCAAAATGCAGTATTTAAAATAACAACTAAGCCAGTTTGGAGTTTCAAAAAAACACATGACTTCATGTGCATCAGCATAAAAGCAAGCAGAATAATAAGTTATTACACCATATATGTAATAATAATAATTATTATTAATTTTTTGTTATTGAAATCTTTTTTGTATTTTGAATAAAATTATGATTATGCAGGCTTCTTTTTATTTCATTGAGTGCATGGATGCATTTCTTGAACCTCCAAATTAAGCTTCTGGTAACTAAAAGTAGTGAGGCACTACCATCGGTTTTATTGTGAAGCGAGACATTCAACCACTGCACTGTGAGCTGTTTTCCTGCACAAAGACACAAATAAAACAAATTATTCTGTAGAGAAAAAAAATTTAACTGTCATGAATTCAAGTAATTTGGAACAAACTTTTCATGTAGTTCTAAGCTCTAGCTTATTAGCTTAGTCTCATTTTTAGGTTGAGATTTCCTTTCTGTTGCATCACAAACAAATTCATGATTATTTCAGTCCTGAGAGTGAGGCTTACATAATATTTAACAATAGGGAGCTTTAGCAGCCACAACTGCAACAAGAATGTCACAAATTTGCATATTTGGTAAGCATATTTGAATAGCAATAGCTTTACACACCCTGCATGTGCATTTTTCACTTTTGTCTATTTCTTTGCCATGTCAGAAAAACAACAACGTGAAATGACCAAATTTGAAGTTTTAGGGAGAATGTCAGCGCTTGAGGATAAATTTTCATTTTCATCCCTTAATTGAGTTCTGTTCATTACTAGCTTCATTCTTGAGGGTTTGTCACACATTTGTCACGTTAAAATGCTTTGAATACGTGGGAAGCCATTACCATGAGCAAATTCACATTCAACAACAACATTCTTGTTGTTGTCGTTGTTGCTAAAGCTCCATCACTATGCCATGAGCATGCGTTGGAATATAGCCAACAAGGCATGCAGTGTCGAGTTGGCCATAACCAGTCTCATATCCAACAAGCGCGAATGGAATAATTAATTATATAATAATATTATTTTCTTAGATTTCATCAAATTCTGAACTTGTCAGATGTTTTGTCCCCAGAAATTTTGCCTCCTGCACACATTTTTCAGCTTCGCAACACTTGAGTCAAAATAGTTTCCATATTAGGTCATACAGTATATAAGTTGATCAATGTTAAACCGAGATTGAGTGAACCAATCAGAAAGCTAGAAACGCAATATCTAAGGTCCAAAATATATAGTTTTAACTCTGTCTGATGCCAGACAATTTTACTCATCAATGAGGGCCGCTTCTGGAATGAATGGACTACTTAACCTTAATCCTTTTTATCCACTGCTTTCACCAATAATTATTATGACTATGTGGAGTGGTTTATTAAGGACGGTGCCTCTAATACTAATTCAAAGGTATCTTTGCGCAGTTTATTGAACATGCGGAAAAAGAAGATCTTAACAAGTGTTATTGAAATCCAACAAGAAAATTGGGATCATGTGTATTTTGTGCACCCCTTGACCGACATATCGGTCGACATATCGACCGATACTCGACCGACATGTCGGTCGACGTATCGACCGACAGTCGGCCGATATGTCGACCTCGATATGTCGGTCGACATATCGACCGACATATCGGTAGTCTATCGGTCGATATGTCGGCCGATACGTCGGTCGACATATCGGTCGATATGTTGACCGATCCATCAGTCGAGTATCGGTCGATATGTCGACCGATAGCCTACCGACGTTCCGCCGATACTTCACTGCTGCTTGCGTTTTGGTGAATGTAGCTTGCGTCCCAGACGTAATTTAACCAAGGTTAGTAATACAAGGGAGTATGACCACCCCAAAAAATAACACACCAAACGAGTACAATTATCCCATCTTCTTGAATATACCCAACCGCGAAGTACAGGTTAGAGTACATGTGGAAAACAAGGGTAGCCTTACTAGAATTATTTAACAATAACAACAAGTACGACTCGTTGCCAGGGAAAGGCTGGAATGCAGCCCCGTTCCATACCAGATAAATCAAAGGGACGACGCCAGTGAAGGCCAGATAGCACGACAGCTATGGCGGTGTGAAAGTGTTGCTTAGACGTGAATTAGCTTTTATTTTTATTTTTTATCATGATTGTTTTGTAAAATGCTTGCGTAACTCTTCTAAATTTTAAGTCGTGCAGTACCCCTCCCACAGGCAAGGTAACGTAACAATAAAAAACCAAAACAGCAAAAACATCAGCGCAATGCATGGGCAATTTCAAGAGTTGCTTGTCTTTCATCTGTTCTATTCCAGCACCTTGTTATCCTTCATCGTCCTTATCCTCTCTCCTGTCATCTGTATTTTGTGTGTATGGAAAGAGCTCACTGAAGTGAGGCCTGAACGCTACTGTGTGCATGTGATGGATGAAGAACGTTCTCTGATCGACAGCATCAGGAACTTCTTATGCAACACCCAAGGACAGAGAAAAATCTCTGACCCGGGTGGGAATCGAACCGACTAGATCACCGTTGCTCTACCGACTGAGCTACAAGGCCAGACGGGAGCAGGCTGTATTTTGTGTGTCTGGCAGTATTTCACTTGTGTGTCTTGCTTAACAACGACTGAAATTGCGGCACTTAAAGCCTTCAGAAATTTTTGAGGTTGACCAAAAAAGGATGAAATGCTTATAGCTTATATATCTTACACTGACAGTCTAAGCTTTTGGCTTATATTAGAAGACAGTCGACCGATAAACCACCGACAGTCGACCGATATTCCGCCGGTCGGCCGACAATGAATGGTCAACTCACCGACCGACATATCGGTCGACGTATCGACTGATACGCGACCGACATGTCGGTCGACATATCGACCGATACTCTACCGACATGTCGGTCGACATATCGGTCGATATGTCAACCGACATATCTCGGTCGACATATCGGCCGAGTGCCGGTCGATACGTCGACCGACATATCGGCCGAGTGTCTGTCGATACGTCGACCGCCATGTCGGTCGAGTATCGGTCGATATGTCGACCGATATGTCGGTCGAGGGGTGCGCAAAATACACATGATCCGAAAATTGGGGGTAACCATGCATGCATTTCTTGAAGATAATTCATCAACAGTCTTTCCAAAAAGCTTTAAAATACAAAGCAATGTATGTTTAATATATTCTTTTCCAAATTGAAGCTTAATTATTTCTGAAAAATGCGTGGTTACCCCCAATTTTCTTTTTGAATACCAAGAGCACTTGCTAAGTTCTTCTTTCTCCGCATAGTTTTGAACAGCGCAAAAATATCCCTGAATAATAAGCACCAACCATAGGAAATCTGAGATGTGCAGAACGTATGCGCAATAACAATAAGCACTGTCCTTAAAGCTGTGTCAGCTAGGACATGATGATGATAAATTAGTGTTGGTCTCCTTGTCTTAAGTGTAAGTAAACTACAGTTTTTTTTTAAATGTAATTAGAATGCCATCATCAGAACTCTTCCCGTACGGACTGTAAACCGGAGGTCCCAACTCATAGCCCTTGTTGGAAATCAAATAGTATGGGACGTTAAAGAACCTACTCACTTCTCAAAAAGAGTAGGGGATGTTGTCCCTGGCATTGGTCGGGGGCAATAATTCTTTCACTTTCTAATTTATGAATTGTAAACTGTGTAACAAGCAGTCTGGCCAAAGTCCCCCACAAAAAGCATTGTAAATTATAGTGCTGAAATAGCCCTGAGGGGGAAGAGACTAATAACTTCACTTAATTCACTTCATATTCTTAAGGACATTTTTATACTCTCACCATCATCAAGTGTAAGAACTTTTGAGTGTGCATGCAGTTTGGGATTGAAGTAGGCCATAAGTGGGGCCACATACTGAACATCCTTCATTAGTGTTGTGTCATGTACATCCATGTAAAGAAAACCTAAAAAGACACACAACAGAACAGAAAATACTGCAGGTCATGCTTTGATTCTTGTCTTGAAAAAGAATCATTAATTTGAGATTCTTACATGTATAGGTTTCTCATAGGCTAATACATAGACTGTACAATTGTCATGTACATGTATGCCTCTGACCCAAAAAACAGGGTACAGTATAATTAAACAACAAGGATAAACGCTACTGAGTGGAGTGCAATTCAGGACTGTAGTCGGGCAATTTAGTAATTGTGCTCTCGGCATGATTACCCCTGAATTGTATGGCACGAGGTCCTAACTACGGTAATATTAATCGTAACTATAACAAAATGCGAGGAAATCGGAACAAAATTCAAGGATATAAAGTCTTTGAATAACTTTTTTGCGTGAAAAAGTTAAAATAATTTATTATTTTCAATCTGTTTTGCAAACAGTAGGAAAACAACAAGAAAGACATCATCCAAGTGCATGTGATTGACACGCAAATGGCGTAGGTGTCCAATTACAGGACGATATCCAAATTTGGAGTTGCTCAAATTGGATACAGTGTACATGTAATTGGACAGCCACGTGATCGTGTTACGCTACAAATAGGCGTGCACAAACTAGAACCAATCAGATTTGAGAATTTTGTGTTAAATAGTTATGATTATTTGTGTAATCAGAACTGATTTGTGATTATTGCATCTTGTTCATGTACGTTGCATAATGACGACCAAGTAACCCACATACATGCATGAACTGTATGATTCAGTGACCAGATTACCGTTAGTAATGTAGAAAAGCCATTATGATAATACATATGTAAATTTAGACAATGAATGATTGACTGTCCTATTTTCACTATGTTGTTAAAACCTTAAATACCATCATGCAGTGGACGGGGAAAATTGCATTGAAATGCATGCCGCATTGTGCAGCACCACTTCTTAACCCTTCAACCTTGTGTTTCATGATGCTCCAATGGAGGGGGTAGGACTGATGTGGACAATTATTGAGTGCAGACTGGGAATGGGAAAACATACACTAACGATTTTTCGTTTAACGATCAGAAAAAAGCGCTTAAAAACAGAAACAAAATGCTTTAGTCTAGCATAAAAAAGATTCTCATTATCATTTATACGGATGTCTCAGGCTAGGGTTCGTACACTTATTTAGACCAAAAATTCAAGGACTTCTCAAGGACTTTCAAGGGCCAACTTTTGAAATTTCAAGGACCTCTTTTTTATTTACGTTGAAGAATTTACCCATGGAAATACATTTGTAGTCTGACAATACAATTCTTGCTCATTTTCAATACCATACATGCCTGAAAAAAATGCAAAGGCACTGGTAATCATTCTCGACCCCACAGCTCGTCACCTTTGTATGACATGACTAGAGTGGCTGATCACTTTTACTGAAGTTCTCAAAGATTAAAAATGCGGGTCAGGACTTTCAAGGACCAAGAATGAACAGCAGATATTTTCAAAGACCTTCAAGGGCTTGAAAATGTACTCTCAAAATGCAAGGGTTTTCAAGACGAGTGCGAACTCTGGATGTCTGTGGTTTAAATGGATGGCTAAAGTCTAAATAAACAGTTTCCAATTTCGTCAAACTTGCAGCACAATTCTAGGAAAAAATGAAAAGCTGAAAATAATATTAAGAAACTGTGTTTTTCAAAGATTCTTAAGCGGGCGGATTAAAACGTAATAGTAGATACGGGTGCTTTTAATTGTCATGTGGATCACAAGATCATTTTTGGGAAATTATCTTTGAATGCAAACAGCATAAGCGCAGGAAGCAGAAAGAAGGCGAAATTATCCTTTTTGCCTTGTGTTTAGGGTTAAGCTGCCAAAAGATGTTATTGAATCTCTACAATTACAATCTATCGATCTCTATCTACATTGTAGATCCATCGCAGTTTTTTTCATTGAGAGAAGACTGTCAAATCTACTAGTGACCACTCAATAATTAAAACAGTTTTGACAAAACTTCATCTCACCTCCTGTTGTAAGCACCACACTGTCAAGGTAATGTCCATAATATAGAAATTTGAAACTCAAAAGCAGCCGCTTTGAAACAACAAAAAAAAATCAACATGAAGGAGTGAAGAAACTTCAATTGGTACATACATCTAAATTAAAATAATAATATTAATATTCAGCTTGACAATGAAACTAACTGTCTTATATTAGAGGACACCAATAACAAATAACATTAAATTAGTAATTCAATTAACTTTTTTGTCAGCCTTGCTATCAGAAAGAATCTTTAGGCCCTGCATGTCCACAAAGATTTTAGCTGAGATAATTCTGATCTCTGAAAAATTAAACAACAACAATTACCTGACTTCCTAAGAATTGGTCTGAAAGACCAGAGTGGACTGTGGTGTTAGGATGTCCTTCAATATCCCTCCAGTATTTTTGGCCATCACGAATAACCTCTGACGTATAATATCTATGGTTTATCTAAAAAACACAATGCATGTTGCAACAAAGTTTATATAATTTGTACATGCCTTGTGATTAACAACTAAAAAAGCCTCACCTGTGATCTGTTCTGTTGTGTGGAGCATGCACGAAGCGGATGGAGCACAAAAGATGTGTAGGGAAAACAAGAGACGTAGTTGAATGTTTAATCCCTACTTCTTGACAGTAATATTACTGGCAAACAAGCTGCTTAATTACTTTGTGTGGCTGGTATTTAAGAAAGTGCTCCTGCATTGTGTTGTGTGAATGAATTGAACCACAGTCAAATTTATGGGAAGAAGATTCCAGAACAGATCACATGCAAGGCTAATCTTTATTTGGTTTATAATAAAGAATAATCTTAATTTCCTCAGCTAGAATAATTTTTCAGAAAATTTCATTTTTTAAATACTGTGCACCTGTGACATCAGCCATGCATAGATCTGTACTCTGACTCACAAAGCACACCGTTTTAACCAATCAGAGTGTGTGTTTTATGGTGAACTTTATTAGAATTATACAATAATTTGTAACAAATTGACAGGTAGTACTAGTACAGACTGGTGGGCTCAGTTGGTTGGGCATAGCACTATTGTGCTGAAGGTCGTGAGTCCAACTCCAGCTTTAAGTGACTATTAAGGCCCGTTTCAACTGTTGAACTTGGCATGTGCCGAATCAATGCTAATGAGCGAAAGCAATTGATTTTTCACATTTGCATTAGATTCGGCACATGTAAAGTTCGACATTTGAAACAGCCTACGGAGAAAGCGCTGCCTAATTCTAATTACATCGGCACAAATGGTTAGACTTCAAGTCTTAATTCTCAGATAAGGTCAAGTCCCATAAACTGTAGGACCTAAGCTGTTTCGCATTCCTTCGTTGTTCTATGTGACTTAAAGGATCCCACACACTATTTGAAAAGAGCAGAGCGAAGAGTTTCCTGTGCTGTGGTCTAAAGCTTGTCTTTATTTTATACCTCTTCACATTTTATATGAATTTTAATCTATAGATTTTAACAGAGTCTGTTCACAGGGTAAGTTAATGTCACTCATGCCATCTGAGTACTGTAAACAAGCTTTGTGAGAGATTGCGGAGTCAAGAGAGAAAGCGGGTGAATGAGAAAAGTGACAGGACTTTGCCGGGATCAATACAGCAACACCTGAAAACAGCTGACCTTTTCAGTGCAGTTTTGGTGAGTGTTACAAGACGTTTCATTTCCATTGGTGCTTCTCCGAGATCGGTAATGATGAAAGATGTCAACAAATTTCTTTGCCGCATCCGCATTCTGTCCCTCAGAAAATCTTTGATACTTCAAAGCTATAAATCAATACCAAATTGGAAATCATGATATGAGGAGAATAGAATTACGATTTTAATACAAATAAGACATAAAAATAAGCATCGTAAGCACAAATAAATTATTATAAAGTTCGAAAGAAAAATTGAGATTCCTACACTGTACCTTTAAATCCTGGATAAAAACATGAGAGTAAAGTTCCGAAAATCAAGAAAACAACCCAAAGTTTCATTGTATTCCTTTCTTTTTTCAAGGAGAAATATCTCCCTGAGCAGCAATTAACTAAAAAGTGACCAACAAAAAGTTGGCAACATACAGTGCGACACAAAAAATGTCTACTCTTTTTCAGAATGAGGAAGCTTGTGCGTCAATACGCCTACGTCTGTTAGAGCTTTCCAGTAGTAACGGATATTTAAACGAGACAGAAGTGCAAATATTGGATCACTAAAAGACGAATCAATAACATCGATATTTCACCTGTCATGATGACTGACGCACGGCTAAAACAAGCTTTATAATTACTAGGGATATTCAGAGTCACAATGTATCATGACAATGTTAACCGACGGGGAAAAAACGAAACTATCCCGACCACTTGAAAGGCAAAAAACTTCGATGCATCATGTTTCGCGTGTATCGGAGCAGTCTAGAATGACGCGTTTTGGCTCCTGGTGAACTTAATATAACATATTGTTTCGAATAACGACGGCAAATTTAAAAACGTAGTTGGTATCCTGCCCGAATTTAAACCGGCGGGGGAGGGTATATTTGATCAAGCGCGTGGGCGGGGATTGCGTGGCTCAAAATATGCCATCTAGTTGTGCATTTGTGCATCTACTTTCAGATAGTTTCAGATACCTTGTACGCGACAATGCAGTGAAAATGCCGGGCCCAGGCCGTATGCGACAGCTTTCCTTCCTTGTAAGATTGTGGGGTCGTTAAACGCCCGGGTGTCTCAAGACTCTAACACCCTAAAAACACCCCGAAAACTCGGAAACGAATTAAGTACCCCACAACCCTTAATTTGGCTAACCCTAGGCCTAAAGTTGGTTTTTAGGCCTAGGGTTAGTCAAATTGAGGGTTTGGGGGTACTTTATCCGTTTCCAAGTTTTCGGGGTCTTAGGGGCCGTAGGGTCTTCGTTTCCGTTTCCCCCCCCCCCCCCACATCCTCCGCAAAACCTATTCTCGGTCACATGACGTCACGGCCGCCATGTTGGAGCCCCGACCAAATCCTCCGAGAATTTAACGCTATTATTGGGAAGTACTTCATGTCAAGCCATCATATAGTTGTCTATATACTTCATGGGACTTATCTTCTGTGGGAGCTTTGCGTACTTTCTATGGGAGCTTCGAGATACATTTCTTCTATAATTTAGTTTAGGTTTATACCTTACTTACTAGCTTACTTACTTATTAAAATACTTTGACTGCTTGAGGTGCTTTGCTTGCTTGAGGTGCTTTGTCTCCTTGAGGTGCTTTGACTGCTTGAGGTGCTTTGCTTACTTGAGATGCTTTGCCTGCATAAGGTGCTTTGCCTGCTTGAGGTGCTTTGCCTGCTTGAGGTGCTTTACTTGCTTGAGGTGCTTTGCCTGCTTGAGGTGCTTTGACTGCTTGAGGTGCTTTGACTGCTTGAGGTGCTTTACTTGCTTGAGGTGCTTTACTTGCTTGAGATGCTTTGCCTGCTTAAGGTGCTTTGCTTGCTTGAGGTGCTTTGACTGCTTGAGGTGCTTTACTTGCTTGAGGTGCTTTGCTTGCTTGAGGTGCTTTGCCTGCTTGAGGTGCTTTGACTGCTTGAGGTGCTTTACTTGCTTGAGGTGCTTTGCTTGCTTGAGGTGCTTTGCCTGCTTGAGGTGCTTTGCTTGCTTGAGGTGCTTTACTTGCT
>NC_090883.1:36993412-37003412 GCF_036669925.1 Montipora capricornis
ATATGAGTGTTTCTTGTCTTGGGCAATATATTGTTGTGCCAAAGTCATGTATTGCACACTGTTACTGTGGACATGAAACTACTTTCTTCAATGAAAGATCACCACAGTTAATGAAAGCTGTAAAGAAGCCGGAGAAGATCCAGGCTTGAATTCTCCAACGCACTTTCACTTCTTACAAGAAAGACAATGAACTCACATTGAACCAGCTCCAAGGTGGCTTGATAGCTTAGTGGTATAGCTGAGAGCAGTGTGCACTGTGCAGCAATCACATTGGCAATGGGTTTAATTCCTGTCCAAGCCTGAATTTTTTCAGGCTTCTGCATGTATCATAACAAGAGGAATATCTAGCAAACTATGTATAAGAGTTTTAATGCCTATCAATCTTTCAGTGATGAAATGTAGGTTGTTTACTACCGGTATATATTATATTTATAGATGATAATCACAGCTGGAAGCTTGTCTGAGAGTCAAGATGCCCTGGACCTTGCTAAAACAAATGGTACTGTGAGAGGCTTGATTTGCTTAAACTCCATTGTGAAGTTTTCTTCCAGATTCCAATTGACGTTTGTGTTATGTTTTATTTGGTAGAATCCTATCACTGTACTGTTGGTTGTCATCCAACTCGCTGTCATGAATTTGAAAAGGATGGTCAAGATCCAGGTGATTATCTACAGCAACTGATTGATTTGGCACAAAGGAATAAAGGAAAAGTTGTTGCTGTTGGTGAATGTGGCTTAGGTGAGTGTCCACTCCTGGGTTGCTTTTCAGGGTACAGTATTCTCTTAATGTCTAAAGGTAGGAATATGATTCCAGTGGTAAAGAATCTTCAAGATAGGATTGTGATTGGGGATGGTTTTGGGAACAATGTGAGGTTTAATTCACTGCATAAATGCCAAAAATGTGGCCGGCAAAGCATTGGTTACAGATAACGTGTACAGAGCAAACTAGTGTCTTTTTCCTTTTAGATTATGACCGTACCAATTTTTGCCAAAAAGAAGTTCAGTTGAAGTAAGTAAATAAGTAAGCAAGTAAATATCTCAAAAGTAAAGATGGTTTTGTGACCAGTTGGGGAAAAAGTTAATTTGAATTAGAGTTCACATTTCAGGTATTTTCAGAAACAGTTTCAACTAGCTGAGGAGACTAAGTTGCCAATGTTTTTACATTCAAGAAATGCACATCAAGATTTCATTGGTAAGTGGGTACTGAAAAATATGACGTGACATACTGTAACTTCTTTGTATTACCGGTAAACAGTATCTCTTTTTTTTGTGCCACCCACTTCAATTTTTGTACTGGTCAGCTGTTGTTATCTTTTCTTCAAATATAAAGGTAAAGGTAAAGTCACTTTATTTAACGTCGGTAGTTCCTTCAGCTACGAGGCTGGTATCAATGGAAGCCGACGGTGCGCCCTTTACCCCCCTCCCTCTGTCAGTGCTCCGTTTTCAGGGGATTTAAAGCTATAGCTACACGGATCAGAGGAAAGTCGAAACAGACGTTGAAGTCACCGAGGATTGAACCAGGGACCTCTCGCTCCGAAAGCCGCGCACTAGCCATCTGAGCCACGACTGCTCCTAATATAATGAAATACTATCTTTTAAATTAATTAATGATTCATTTTCCCTTGCTTTGTTTCAAAAACCAACATTTGACTTGATTTGTGTTAATTGTTAATTTCAGTTTACAGTGTCCCCAATTAGTGCTCCGGCGCTAGAACGACTAGACACTTAAATAAAGTTCCTTTCCTTTTTCCTTTTTTTTCCTTTTTTTTAGATATTATCAGAAAAAACAGAGATAGATTTGTCGCTGGAGTTGTGAGTTGTTGAGCCAAATTCTTGTGCTTGGTAACCTCCTGTCTTTCCTGAACGGCAGGTCACACAAACAATATCATCTGGCAACTTAAACAACATTTTTCTACATTTGTCAATTCAACTAGGCTCACTGTTTCACTGGCACAAAGGAGGAGGCAGCTGATTATTTGGATCAAGGTTTATATATCGGCATCACTGGATGGTATGGACCTGAGTAAAGGTCTAGTCTCAATATTCTTAATTAATGTAGTTCCACCTGCTTTATTCTTCAGCATGCATGTATTGAGTTCCCAGTGATTTCAATAAGCACAGGCAGGCAACAAAAAGCGTAAAAAGTACGATCGTAGAATAGTTCATATTTAAAACTGTTGTTAACGGCGTTGACTCTGATCAAAATCAGTAAACAAATGCTATATAAGTTTCTACGATGGTATCTAGAAAGCCTTTTTATCAAACAATACCGGGCGAATTAGGAAGTTATGTATTTAGCCCGGTAACATGTGTGCAACGAAAAACGCAAAAACTCGTTTCCGGTCACGCACACAATTCTCTAATACACATTTCTCCGTTAACCTATCGCGTATTGCGTCCGTGGTTTAGTGGTCATCGCGATTGTCTATGCCTACTTGGGCTGCCTTCTACTAGGGAAAGAAATCCAAGTCGAAGATCCAAGTTTAGTTCCCGGTAAAATACTCCCGCCCATTTAATAAATATATCAGTTATCTATATATATATTTCTACTTTAACATCGTATCTCCGCGCGGCCATGTAATATCCTCTTCATATTTATAGCTCTTAACAGTTGCTAATTAGAGTATATTTTATTTATCCAGTTCACTCAAAACAGAGGAAAATATTGAAGTCATGAAGACAATTCCCTCAGATAGACTATTACTTGAAACAGGTGCAGTACTTGTTCATTTTTCTTGCTCCTGGGTGTGTTTCGTGCAAAAATAGTAGATTCCGTTGTTGAGATTTCGATTGCGTGGAGTAAAAAGGAATCGCATTGCCCAAACAACGTCACCAAGACGTATTTTAAAAAGTTCGAGTGCCACTTGTTTGCCCTTGACACATTTTGACGTCAGCTGGGATTTTTTAGGGTAAGATCCGTTTGTATGAAAAGAAGTAAATTCTCAATCGTACATTATCAAAAATTGTATAGACCTTATTCATAAATGGCGGTCAATTTATAATTCTTTTGTCGAAGTGCAAATTAGCCTACCAAGCCTCCATACCATACAGTGAATTGAAAAGAATTCTTGCTTTAAAATGAGGCTTGGTAGGCTAATTTGCACGTGGACAAAGGAATTATAAATGTGACCGCCATTTATGAATAAGGTCTATTCCCTATCACAAATGATCAAAATTGACGATATCTCGCTTATATCTGATTCTCAATACTTATTCACTTTCCTAACCATTTAACAGTCGTGCTATCATATCCTACTAAAACTATCTTAAGCCCGGTTCCCACTTGTGCGATAAGCACAATCGTAAGCGAGTTTCACACAGTGAAACAAGCTGACGAACATTTGGCATCTTTTATCCGTTTACTTAGTATGTAATGCCATTATCAGGCATTATTATATAATAGAATGCAAAGTTTTTTTGTGCGCCAATGTGGAAATACACATTTTAAGATATAGCGATTAAAAAAAATAAAATATCTGAAAAAAGAAACCTTAGCATGAAAGCACAGTCAGCAAAATTCACCAGGTTTCCGTAACGTGTTTTGGAAGCCATCTTAACGACCAGCATCAAGGTGATGTGGCTAACGCCCACACATCTTTCTTGTGGTCGTTAATTTACCTTTACCAAGTTGGTTACGGCTAGCGATTCCAACAAATATTCTGAATGTCACTGGCTCGACCCCTGTGATGTTGTCGAGGAAATTTTCCAGCTCTCAGTTATTAAGTTTTGCACTTTTCAAGGTAATGACAGCGCGATTGCTGTTTCATTTTTTATTCTACCCTGCCCAAATTCCTTCCTACCCTGTTTGTATTCAGATGCTCCTTGGTGCGACATGCGACCCACGCACGCGGGTTTTAAGCACGTTAGAACCAAATTTGAAAGCAAGAAGAAAGAAAAATGGGAGCGGGGAGTTTGTGTCAAGGGACGCAATGAGCCTGGCAACATTATGTAAGTATTAGAATGGGTTTTACTCCAGTTTCCTCTTCGGTTAACTTACGCTATAGTGGTTGGTCCAAAAGATATTTTACGTCAGTTACTTAACCAATCACAAGTGCCACCTTCACTTGCTTTTCGCACACAACGCCGGTTATTTTTACACTTTCTTGAACATTTAATAGACAAGAAATATAAGTGATAGAAACGGACGTTTCAGTGGATCTTACGCCATTATCAAGGTTACATAATTAATGATAAAAAGCGGTTTGCGAAGAGGCTAAGTTGAAGTGAATTTGCATAAAAGAGTGCCAAGCTAATTACATGAATACTTTTAGCACGAAGAGAATTAGACTGTACATTCAATAGGCCTTTTTCGATATATTAAAATTCAGCTTGATAGTGAGGCAGTGAGGACAACGACAAAGGAAAGTGGATGGTTGGTAAATATTTTTCTCTTTCATTCCAACGTCTTTCTATTGTGTCCTCACTGCCTCGGTATCAAGCTGAATATTTGATATTTCGAAAATGGCCTATACTGGTTTAATATCTTGAATTGACAGCATTTCATTTACAAGGCAGTCAAATGTGTTCGTGCATTTCTTTATGACATTGAAGCGTGCTAAGAAATTGTTCGGAATAGCAGTGTTATGTTCTGTGGAATAATGCTTGTAAATAGATGACGCCTTTTGACGGTGTTCTTCAACGCGCGTTTGAAGGTGGCCTTTTGTGTACCCGACATAACGTGCATCACACAGTTCACACTTGAATAAATAAACAACGCATTGCTGGGTTACGATGTTAGGCTTGGGCTTGCTCCTTGCTGCTAGAGACCTTTAGATTCTAGGACGAGAACGAGTACGAGTTTTGACTGCCCGTTTTTAGCCAAACTACTTGGAAAATTTATAACCCGTACGATTAATCTTACTCTTTGTTAGCAGTATATATTGCTCAGTTATTCTTACTGTTGGTAACTGACCCTTTTCCTGGTCGAAAAATGCTAAAACTACTACCCTGTTGGTGACTTGTTTTGACACGACGACATTTTGCAAAACCTCGTATTAAAATGATGACGTCATCACGTTTATCCCGCCAAAATGACGCTGGTTTACGCGCGCTAACGTGCGCTCAGTGTTGTTCTATGAGAAAATCTCGTACTCGTGGTCATTCTCGTCCTAGAATCTAAATCTCTCTATTAACTCTGGTTTGACAGACAATTCCTCGGCTTTGCTTTCTTTTTCATAGCCACCTAATGATAGAGTTGCTTCTGAATGGCACGCCAATACGTGTAATACAGTGAAGTTAGAACAAAAGAAAATTTGTCCATTTTTTTTTTCAGTCAAGTTTTAGAAGTCGTCGCAGAAACACGCGGGGAAGACGCACAGAGTCTTGCGGAAGTTGTTTACGAAAATACCCAGGAATTGTTTTTCAGATAGCAATATTACCGTATTTGTCGATGAGGGCAATGTTTTATCTGAATGATGTGGCAGGTTATTAATTGTAAATAAATGAGACGACAAGTGAAATCCATGTTATAGACCACTTTCATAAATGGCGACCACTTTTACATTCTTTTGTATTTATGTTAATTAGACCTACTGCCCTCGTTTTAAAACAAATATTCTTTTGAAATTTCCTCGTCGTAGCGAGGTTAGTAGGGCTTATTAGCATTGAAACAAAAGAACATTTTATTTGGCCGCCATTATGAAAGAGGTCTATTGAATGTTCTGTGTACAGTTTAACAAATATATTCCATGTTGCCATGCGTCTGTTCAGTAATAGATCACAAATGACGTCAAAATGTGGTAAAAACAAAAACGTAGTTCACGAGGCGATGGCCGTGTGTGTCACCGATGTTTCTTACCACTTCTTGACGTCTTCTGTGATCTACTAAGGACTTGAATTAAGATCTACGTCGGCCACGTTAACGAAAACGTCACCTCAAAATATAACTTTTCACAATCCTAAGTCTTTCGGGATTATCATTCACCATCTGCTCATTCACCTCCTACAATGTGGGCGAAGTATCCTAAAAATAAATCGGTACGAGCGGTTTCAGAGTAAAAAATAGAGAATGAAATATTCTCTGTTGCATTCTCACGATGTCTTCAAAACCTCAAATTTGGTGCATGATTTCACGTCGTCATTATCCAGAGTACCGCAAAAAGATTTGCAAAATGTGTGCCGATATTTCTTTTTTTGTTTGTATTATTATCATCATTAGTGTCCCCAAATAACTTTTCCGTCCTGTAAATAGATCATAGGTGAGAACCAATCAAAATGCATGCATAATTGAGCTCATTATATAAACTTCACGAACCTGCTTCTTCACAATGTATAGTTATTTCATCTATCGTTTAGTTTCCAGTAATATTAAATTTTTCATTAACAATTTTAACAGCAAAAAAAAAAACTTTCTTAAGTGGTTGCCAATATAGAGTACTTAACCAAAGCGTTCCATAAACGTCAGGTCTAAGTTAAGAATTTCTAAACTAGCAATTTTGAAGGTCAAAAAATAGCCTTGACAAATTATTGAAGCTAATCAACTGTTACGAAACTGTTTTACTGTATGAAATGATTTTAAATTACATTTAGTTACTGTGGTGCTGTGGTTAGCATTTACTTAAAATTTTCTCGATTTTCTTCATAAATGTTAAATATCAAAACTACAAAATTCCAAATCAAACTCGCTTGCTCCAATTGTACCATACTTTTAGGCAATGTTTAGCCTCGCATTCATGGGTTGGCACTTAGCAATATAAGGTGTGGCGCATTCAGTCCGTTTTTCAACATTTTGGCAGGGACCTAAAGATCAACAACGTCGACAAAAGTTATTTATTACAGGGGTTTCATTAGAAGCCAGTCACCGGCGGTATACCGCCGTCTGTTTGACAGAAATTTGCCTCTCACCGCCGGCTACTCTGTCTTGATTTTCACGCAAACCCTTGTTTAACATAAGAGTGACCGCCGCTTACACGGTTTAGCCCAGTTATTGAAACCCATCATAGAGTTAGCTCTGCGTTTACGCACAGATGGCCAACGATTGTATAACCCTGATAAAGAAAGGCAACGCCTTTCAAAATATTGGCTTCAGTTAATACATTCCTTAAACGTTCAATCAGACTCGCTCTTTTTAGTTTGTGATAATATTAATATTGCAGGTTAGATGGTAGTCTCCTTGGGGCATCACGCAACGCTCGTGAGGGGAGCGTTGCGTGACGCCTCGAGGAGACTAGAGCCTCTGTTTCTTCTGTTTGCTTACGCCGGTCCTTGCTTACACAGTTATAAAGCGGCAACCGGCAGGCTTCTTCTTGTCATAAAGGCATGAACGTTTTCTTACGTAAACGTGTCTTCCTCATTCGGCTATTTACGTATAGTGTGTGTATCTAAACCTATTTGTGGATTTATGGAAACTATATAATTTCGAAGAGTTGCTCGGTATCTACAGCTAACAGGCGAGACAGTCAGTCAGTGCTGTCCACTTCATTATGAATGAAGGTTGGTGCCCCTGTGGCTTCTCTCGTCTCGCCGAGCTCGCTCTTGGGAAAGGTGGAACTCTGCCAGCCTCTTGCCCTTCTTGTCTGTTGCCTCCGAGCTGTACGGTAGGTTTCTCGTCAAACCTACAGATCCCCTGATCCTCGAACAGGCACAAAATTAGCTAAGGTCAAACATATTTCTTTGATTTTTGGCCAAGCCCATTTCAGCCTGGCGTTAGCCTACACACCTGGCGGTTCAGTTGTTGCGGAACACGAGAGATCTCGGCTCTGTTCGTGCGTTTTTACCCTTTGCACAATTTTCTTTGCCAGTTTCTTTGAAAATGTGCAAAATTAAGTAAAACAAAATCTCAAGTGCTATCAAAACATGAAAAAGGTGTGCACAAAATGGCAAATTTTCCCTCTTGAGAAATTCTCAACACCGTTCCGACCAATTCGGTTACGATGTGGTTTGGCGAGATTGTGTAAGTTCATCTCATTGGAAAATTCACGAAAACAAAAACAAAGGAATTTTCCATGACATCGTCGTTGACTTCGGCGTCAGTTACAGTGCAGTGTGTAGATCTTGGTTTGCTGTCGGCTGCTTTGTTGGACCCACTGGGCCCCTGCAGCTGGAGAGAAGGAGCACTGCCTTTGGAGACGCGAGGGCCGTTCTTCGGTACACTGCAGGCAAGGGATGTTAGATCTGTCTGCCGCAGTAGTCTTAAAAAACTTCTTCCTTGGCATGACTTGCGAATGCGTCAATATTTAGTCACATGCCAGCTCTGTTTCTCTGTTTATCTACTGGGATGTATTCCATCCCTGTGGTTCTTGATCTCTTCGGTACTGTTCGGAATCTCTGTATCACTTTCCGACTGAGGTTTCGTGACTCCTCGACAACTCACATACGAAAACAGTGTGCAAAGGCTGAAGAACAGGAAACCACTCATCAAAAAGATCCAGATACCCGCCACTGAAACAAAAACAAATATAACAATGACTAAAAATGTATAGAACGCAAGAACAAGGAGAACACTCGCTTTAACGACGCATGCACGTTAACACCTTAGTATATTCTTTCATACGGTTCTCGGGGTGGACTAAGCCAAGTACTGGTTTGTTGTGGGCGAAGAAAACGTGAAGAACCCGGCGTAAAACCCTCGTCGCTGGAACAATAACGAGCACAAACTCGAGCATAAACAAACCCTAAGGGTAGCACATTTTTGCTGTATCGTATTGTAAACAGGTTTTTTCTTTCGTTCAAATTGTGACGTCGATTAGCCAAGGACCATTGCTTGTAACACTCTCATGGAGAAAGGCAATGCCTTTCGAAATATTGGTAAATACAATAGATATTCCTTCACTGTTTGATCAAAAAGTTACACACTTACAGGCAGCAGTGCTGAAACGTTATGAATTGCAACTTCTTAAGCTTCATTCATAACTCTCCTATCCAGGATAGCATCATATCTATATCTGAATATCAACCTGGTCGCAGTGTGAACACTAACTTGGGAGATGACTCTACGTTATAAAGGAGAGCAATTTTTAGTCGGGTTCACACTAGGGACGTAAGAAGGCTAAGTATGTCCGAGTTCTACTACTTTGAATGTGAACGGGGTTTTGTTTTAGTTGAAGTACCTTACTTTTTAACCTTAGAAACGAGGTATCTTCAAAAAAGCCGCGAAGTATGATCTCAAGATTAGTTGCGTACTTGAGCATATTAAAACACGATAAGGCTGGTTTTTTTTTTTTGCCGCATGGTTTGATAGACAATCTACAAGTACCTTACTTTATAAATTTTAGTATTCACTACTTGCACAATCCCATAATACACCTCGATTACCCCCCAAAACTTTTGCAGGACCATTGTTTGCAATTTCTCCTGGGACATGAAAATGTCCCAAGAGAAAACGAAAACAATGCCTATGCAGATTTTTTTTTTTTGGGGGGGGGAGGGGGGAGGTAAAAGAGGTGTATTATGGGATTTGCGCTTGTATCTAAAATAGGTCTCATTGTTGACTTGAGATTCTGTAGCACTTATGGCGGCCTACTTGTACCCCAGTATGAATCCGCTTAATATCACACCTGAACACTGTTTGTACATTGGAACTAAAGTGTCACAGTACGCCTGAAATTCAGCACTGCCGTGTCCGTTTAGGAAGGTCTGAACTTTAGCATCATCGAGAGTAAAGAGGCCTCCTGAAGTGCAATCGAACAAGTAACTTGTGAGCTACTTAATACACGTTTCATTTCAAAGCATAATGTTACACATGATTTGGCAATGTAATGTAGAATGGAAAAAAATGTGAGCCATCTTGAAATCCGTTGTTTCAAATAGCTACTATGGGATTCTAAGGGAGCAAATTAGTATTCTTTTTCCCCTTAGAATCCCTTAATAGCTCTTTGAAACAATGGATTTCAAAATGGCCGCCGTATCCGTAAAATAGTCTATGGCAATGAAACGTAATTGAACTAAAGGAAGTGATAATTGATTTCTTGTGCTTCCTTGTTTCGGTAAAACGGTAAAAACAAAAAGGCAGCATTCCAACCATGCTAAAGAAAAGATGAAACACTGTGTAGATATACCTCTAA
>NC_090883.1:37008412-37013412 GCF_036669925.1 Montipora capricornis
TTGAACGAGGCTATTGGAGAACGAAAAGGCCAATCGGATCAGAATTGGAATATACTCTGGAGAAATATTTGAAAATTTTACCTATTATCTGTGCTGTCGGGCCGAAGTATCTAACCTTTCTTGTTTTTCATAATAAGAATAATCAACTTTATTTATACAGGGTAACACAACAGTAATCACCGAAAAACTAGTGGCACTCCATTCCTAGCAAAGCAAATTAAGTGGTAGTTTCTTCGTATTGTCAAAAGAAAGCTTCGTCTCTAAAGGCAAATGTTACAGTCAAACAGCAGTTTCATGAGGCCAAATTTATTGTCTTAGGAATAGAGATAGAAAATGAACAGACCGGCTGGTGAACGAGGCGAGTGACGGCAGTTTCAATACTCACCACTATCAACAATGGCGGATGAAGAACTGGGTGGCAACAAGCCAAGATCATTGCCGGCAACGTCCTGAGAGACAATGGAACAATGTATGTTTAGATTTAGAAGAAATAAATACTGATTAAAACACTGGCGAAACTAATGAACTCACTCACAATGCCTGTCATAGAAACACTGTACCAAGTCTCTTGGTTGATATCGGTGTAGTGAATGGGTGAATGATATTCGAATGCCTCTGGAAAGTCCAGCCAGATTTTGCCCTAAAAAAGGTTTTTGATAAAAATGATAGCCTCGCTTTTTTTTTTAATTCCAGTCGTGTGCAATGAAAAGTAACTTTGGATTGTGTTAAACCCAGATCAAATAAAGTGGGACACCAACAGGGAGGTAGCGATGGCCGAGTGTTTAAAGCGCCAGACTCCGGAGTTGCCGAGAACATATCCTTCTCTTACCACTAACTGAAGTTGTTCTGAGTTGCCCAGTTCAACTTTTCGGTAGCGGTTGTCAAAATGGCCAACATGTCTGCCTCTCACAAATTGAGATCCCTGACGGTTTGCTTCATTGGTCAATGATTTCCGTCAAAAGCCCCCAAAGGGGAGTGATTAATTTGGGACACATTTACATGTTTTTCATTAAAAGGAGGTGTTTATACTTGCTTAATAATTAAAACAAACTATTAAATTCAAAATGAAAAGCAACGTGACTCTGAACCTGAAAAAAAGAGAAAGATAAAAAGAAGAAAAGAAATGGGACCCAATTAAAGGGGCTCTGTCACGTTATTTTAGGATGTTTCGCGGAAATCTTTAGTTAATCACGAGTTTAAAACTCGAAAATGGTATTGTGGAATTCCTTTACCGATAAAATTATCGTTATATGGCAAACAAGATGATTCGGAGCCAAAACGACCTTTATCCGGGCGATTTGCTGTAAACTTGAAAAACGTTACTCGCGATCGGGGCTTTTTCATGATAACTCAAATGGGATCCGTTTCAATCTTGTCTATTTATGTCTGTCTTTGTTTTTCTTTCCTTACGCTCTATTTTTTTTTTCATTTGTTCAACAGTTTTAAGTGGTTATGGTACTGTTTCATTCTCACTTTTTGGGCATTTCAGTTGGGTGTCATGAAGTTACATCATCTTGCGGGACATAGCTCCCTTAAGAGGGAAGTACCGTAACAAGAAAAACTGTCAATAGAGAGCTAATTGCGTGCCCAATTAATTATGGCATCGTCCCATATCCTCTCTACCATTTCTCATTCCCACAAATCATTTCAAACCTCCCTTGAAGGAGAGTGGTGAATGGGACCGAAAGCGGCTTCATTCAGTCTATTTCACAAACTTAACACAATTTCATTACCAACCGAAGATCGACTTACCATTCCATTGCACAAGCCAAGAGAAAACACATTGGGAACCTTGTTGTCTTGAACGAGTTGATCATACAAAGGCTGTAAGGACAAACATGACGCGAGGCACTTTACTAACTGCTTTCAGTATGACATGGTCCAAAATGTGAAAAAAAATCACCTTACCTGAACATCATCCGTCGCCAAACTCTTATACGCGAGACCAAGAATGCCTTCATTGATAGAATTTCCTGAATCAAAATAGTAGGAAAAGTGATGAGTTAGAGCGACTAGGAATACGAAAATCAAGGGATGGGTAAAAAACGAATTCCAAAGACAAAAAAAAATTGAAATTACTCGAAATAGTCTTTTCGACGGAGATTTTCGATTATCATGGAAGCTGAGCACGGTCTTCGTTTTCTGCCGAAATCCTACCTAAAGAGGAATCTCGAAACAGTTTTTTAGTAGGAATATTACGACTGATATAGTCTCTTTGTAACTCTACCTTTAACGGAGTAGCTCTGATTGGTTTTGTCGAAAGAAAAACTGACTAAGAATTAAGAAAACCATTGGGCGAAAAAACGTCAATGAGATTTGCAAGTTAAGCTGAAATTGTAAACAGTGACTCATATAGTGACCTCCCTGATTCGTACATAGTACTCACTAAGAAAGAAGTCTTTTTCGTGACTGATGACTGCAAACTCTGCTGTTGTTCTTGGGCCTAAAACAATTGAGACAACGGTCAAAATAATTTCTAATGTTATACACCCAGACTTTCTCTCAACAAAACCAGCACTATGGTTGGTTGATTCTTGGTCACGTGGCCCTGATCAAATTCAAATGTATCCCGACCGGGATGCAATTCCGCAGTTGTTGTCCGCTCCGGATGTTTTGCTGCGATTGTTGCAGGAAAAGTCTAAATATATAACAAAGCACTTAATGTCTGGTCCCTCGGGAAACTAGTTAGTTTTGTTTTTCCTCGAGTCCTGATGTTTCCCTCGACTTTGTCTCGAGAAACATGAGGACTCTCGGGAAAACAAAACAAACTGTTTCCCTCGGAACCATACATTAAGTGTATAATATATATTGAGACAAGCCTAAAAGCGGAGCTCCTCAATTATTATTTATTTATGTTTTTGTTTTCAGATATTTTTATAACAAGCCTGCCAGAGTCTGCTTATCAGAAGACAAGTCCGACCTGCTCATTACTTCAAGTTAGTCTATTTTCCCGAGGCAAATGAAAGGCTATACTATACGTAACTGAAGAGAGAACAGAAGAGCACACAGTGCATTTTTATTTTTCGACACACTCTTCCGAAACGTGGGGAGACGTGGGTTCGAGTCCCGCTTAGGGCAAAACCCATTTTTTCGGATGAGTTTATCGAAAGGTAAAAATGCACTGTGTGTGGTTCTCTTCTCTCTTCAGTTACGTCTTTCTTGTTATTTTCGCCGTTTCTCGTCTCCATTGTTTCAGCCTTTTTTCCCATACTCGTCAGTGCTTGATCTATCGTCGCTGCTCTTCACTATGATTTCCTCTCTTTATTCGGACTCTCGCTTGATCTCTCTCTTTGGTTTTTTCTGATGCATTTCTGACCCGGCTAAAGCCCAGGCATCCAAATCCAAAACCTTAATCACTGCGCTATGACACTTCCTTAAATTCCGAGGCGTGGAAAGTTAGCAGCTATTTTAGTTTAAAGTTGATGATATCGGATCAGTGCTTTCCTAGATCTGCGACTGCGCAAAGATAATAACGGGAAGACATCCTCCTTTATCTTCTATTCTATTCTCCTATTCATGAAATCGTTCGAAAGCGACCAGTTATTACATTAGTAAGTTATTCTCTCACCGTCCCCTGGCAAAGCAACAACGTCGCGGTAAATATCACCTGACCACGCCCCTTTTCCATATTCTGTCTCAATCTGTGACAGAAAATGTCGAGGCAGTAAATAGTTAAGAGCTATAGGTCTTTCATTTGATTTCATAAATCTTACGTAGTTTAAAAGATTCCAAAACAAAATGGTTTTGAGCTAAGGAAAAATATTGTAGATATCCTTAAGAACTTTATGCATCCCAGGGCCTAAAATAAAGATTTTATGGTATGCGGCCAAAGCTAAAAGAAAGAGGGCACTTGTAATTTCCCTGTCAATTCTGGGCTAATTGAGTCTAGTCAATAATACAACGTGCATTTGAGCTATGAGCTAATCAAACCTACCGGTATATGTTGATCTTCTGATGTGCTTGATTTCTCTGGATAATAAAATGTTTCTATCTCGCACTTGCGATCCATTTCGTCACGACAACGCGGACCTTGAGTATGACAAATTGTGTATTATTAAGTATCAAGCTTGGGTATAAGTACATAGAGTGTGTAGTGTGTGTGTGTGTGTGTGTGGTGGGAGTGGGGGAGGGGAGCTTGACATGATACCTCATTGGACACACTGCAAATCTACACCCCACCTACCACCCCAAGTTAGATCCCAGCCCTATTAAGAGTGTCTCTACTAGTGCGTGCCAACAGAGAAATGAAATCGACTGCTGAATTACATTCATTTTTGAGACGTTCAGTATACTCACCTGCGATTGCCATGTTAGAAGAACCAGTATCGACAAGAAATTCCAGCTGCGGAAGAGAAAGTTAGTTATTGCAGAAATACAAAACAATATTTAATCAGGGCTTGTAAAGACGACTTGTCGGTTTAAGGGGATCTTCGTGAACATGATTCTGGGCTGGGCTCGGTTACCGAGATGAAATTGGTTTCTGTTCATATGGCGACTTTCAGTCCGCTTAAGATTTGAAAAGTTGTGACGACGCGACCATTCAGGCGTAAAAAATGACGAACAAGGATTTCTTGATATTCTTTGTTTTCTTTCATTTTCCATTCAATTTATGTTAACTATCAAATGAAACAATATCAAGCTTCATTATAGAAGAAAAGAGAAGTTAAGAACTCGGTAATGTTTCCTTCTATCGATCACGAAAATGCATTGTATTATTTTCCTCCCGGTAAGCTGAAGCCTAAGTGTTCATGTGGCAAGATTTCCAGCTCGGACACCAGTCACGCCTGACTCAAATTAACTGGTACCCAGTCCTTGCGCGGCGCGAGGCTTAGTTTTATTACCACAAAGGTAATAAGCCGTTGGAGCAAGAAAATTCGGTCTTATTCTCAGATCAAGTGGGCGGTTGAAAAAGGCAAACAAAAAATCAGGTATGATCCTAAAATAGATTGGCGACGCGCTCATTCACAGGCGGTGAGCGGTGAAAGGAAAATGAAATGGAA
>NC_090883.1:37023412-37043412 GCF_036669925.1 Montipora capricornis
ATACATCCTGAAAAATATTATAAGCTTTTTATACCAAACTTATATTTTTCTTCAACAAAAAAAATGTGGAAATCCATCTTAAAAATCCACATTTCATAAAACAGTACATATCAAACGAAGCACAAAAAGCCCTTGAATATTATGTACCTTAAGGCTCTGTCCAACCCTAGATATAAAACGTCGAACAAAATCATATGACTCTTGCTAAAAATCATGAATTCATTTTTCCTGGTGAAAAATACGAAATTATTCTATTTCAAGGCATCCTACAAAAGTACACTTTCTATACCGACAAAATTACAGTATTCCTAAAACTTTGATCTTCTCGTCACAATATGGAAAAAAAGGGGGAAATTTTGGCAGTACAGAATGATAAAATAACTCCATTGTGATCAGAGTGGCATCCAGGCCTGGGTTGCTCGAAGCATGGTTAGCGCTAACCAGCGTTAAATGCCATGGAAACCTATAGACCTTATTCATAAATGGCGGTCAATTTATAATTCTTTTGTCGAAGTGCAAATTAGCCTACCAAGCCTCGATACCCTACAGTGTATTGAAAAGAATTCTTTCTCTAAAATGAGGCTTGGTAGGCTAATTTGCACGTGGACAAAAGAATTATAAATGTGACCGCCATTTATGAATAAGGTCTATTGGTTTTGATACCTCTTAACCAACGGTTAGCCGCTAACCAGGCTTCGAGCAACCGACCCCAGGTATTCAACTTGAATATAAAAAGTTGTCGGGCCGATCACATCATCCAATGGCCGTCAGCTGCATCAATCAGAGCTTGAAGAAAATTTGTGTTGTTGGCACTTAATCGGAGAAACAAGTACGTTAAGATAACATCAGCTTTTGGAATTGATCTTGCTGCAGATTGGCTGAGAAGATGGTGCCATCATAGAGCCGTTTCATCACCGATATTTTGATTTCTAAATGCTGAAAAATATCGATAAATTGAGACTTGCTTGCTCGAAAGTGCTTTCTTCCACCTACAGTAGCACTGCCTGCCTATGTCTGGTTTGCAATATACTGGCACACAGGACTGTCTTCGTCTGTTGTGGTTGGCCCAAATAATTATTCCAGATGTTTAAGTCTTGGGGCACTCAATGGAGTACAGAAAACTATAAACTGTTCGTGAAAGAAGTAAGCGCGAGATACAAATTCCTTCATTTCCCAAGATATGGTATGAATTACCAGCGAGAAATTTGACAGCAAGGTTAAAAACTTCAAGGTGAGTTTGTGTGTTTGGCGCAAAAATTCCACGCTCTTTGGAAATCCCCACTTCACAACACTTTGACTTCGATATCGGACGGTGCTACACCACCAGCTTTTCCAACGCCAACAGAACTACGTTTGAACAACTCTCTTGGACGTCGAGAAATCTGAAATGACAGGTTATCATTTTTCCATTTAGTCATTCCCCCTTCTGTTTTTGATGACAACTGACAATAACCGGAAATGGATGAAGGAGATCAGCTCTAAAACGATCATTGGCAAAAACTAGCTATTTAATGTAAAATGTTTTTCCCTGGAGCTTTCTGCCCTTTGAATATACACCTGGCAAGTAAAAAAGGATTTTCAATTCACAAGTTCCCGGAGACCAGAGCGAACCAGCAAGTCACTTTCCTAGAAGTGGGTCATGTTAGAAAGTTAGTGACCGTAAACCAGCTAGAACAAAATATTTGGCTGTCTGCCACAACAGCTAAACATTCTCATTGATCAATTAATGATTGATAAATACAAGACCGACTCAATTTTCGCACCAACATCTAATTCAATTACATTAAAGACTTTTGAATATTACATCCTTACGTCCACACCAGTCTACGACGGTGACCCTAACTTATTTCACTTACGTCAATGAGAAAAAGTCCAGATTGGGAGGTAGGGTGGCGATAAGCATAGAAACACCATGCAACAGCACTGATCACCAACACTAGCACAATAAAGATGGCAACAATAGCCCCAGCCCCAATGCCCTTGTCCTCGGATTGCTGGCGTTTTACGGCTGCTATTGTGCCCGCTAATGCTGCTGTTGCTGTCGTAGTACTGCTGCTTTCAATGTTGTTTCTGGTTTTGGTATTGGTAAATTCTGTTTTTCTGGTTTGGGTAAATGCTGTCGTTGTTGGTGTGCCCGGTAATGCTGTTGTTGCTGTCGTAGTACTGCTGCTTTCAATGTTGTTTCTGGTTTTGGTATTGGTAAATTCTGTTTTTCTGGTTTGGGTAAATGCTGTCGTTGTTGGTGTGCCCGGTAATGCTGCTGTTGCTGTCGTAGTACTGCTGCTTTCAATGTTGTTTCTGGTTTTGGTATTGGTAAATTCTGTTTTTCTGGTTTGGGTAAATGCTGTCGTTGTTGGTGTGCCCGGTAATGCTGTTGTTGCTGTCGCAGTACTGCTGCTTTCAATGTTGTTTCTGGTTTTGGTATTGGTAAATTTTGTTTTTCTGGTTTGGGTAAATGCTGTCGTTGTTGGTCTGCCTGCAACACACCTCTCGTCCGATATCTGAAATTCACGTAACATAAAAGAGTTTTTCTAACATAACGGTATGACGGTAGGACGTGACAGTATTCCTTTTGTTTTATGGGAAAACTCTTCTAATAATTAAACAATGGACATTCCCACGGGTCACGTCAACAAATAACACGTCATGGAAAAGGTGTTTGGAATCTGAAGAAAAGCAGACAAAATCTAACTAAGGATGAGTAAGGACACTAAAGGCCCGGGGGGAGGGGGGGGGGGGAGGAGACTCCCATATGAAACAGACGGGGATGCTCGTTGTCTCGCTTAGGGGTGTAAATTTTGGATTTTGGTCTCGCTTAGGGTGTTCCGGACAAAGCGCCAATATTTTAAGCCGCCAAGGTCTCGTTTAGGGTTCCGCGAAGAAACACAGAGTCAAGCGAAGAGAAATAGAAGTCAAATTTTCTTTTTAACTTGTTTTTAGGGGTCAAAATTTGCTTAAGCCACGCCCAGATTAGTCTCCTTTAGGGGTCACAAGAAGTTCAGATGGTCTCCAGATGGTCTCCTTAAGGGGTTAAATTCAAAATTTCCAACGAGCATCCCCGTCTGTTCTATATGGGAGTCCCCCCCGGGACTAAAGGACGGCTAGGGATGTGTAAGGACGCTAAAGGACGCTAGGGATGTGTAAGGATGCTCAAGGACAGCTAGGGATGTGTAAGGGTGCTAAAGGACGGCTAGGGATGTGTAAGGATGCTAAAGGACGGCTAGGGATGTGTAAGGATGCTAAAGGACGGCTAGGGATGTGTAAGGACGGTAAAGGACGGCTAGGGATGTGTAAAGACGCAGAGATATTCGAAGAAATGTTTTACTCAAATCTATGGAGACGCCATGTTTGTGTCCCTCTCAGGGACACAAATATGGCGGCCGGAAGCTGACAAAAACATATGTCATCGAGTTTTGCTATAAAAAGCCAGTAGTCTTCTTCCGAGGGCTCATGAACATCTATGTGAGTACTTATTCTCATACAAGGACTGTTCAGATTGCAAAATCTCAGCGGATAAGTCACTTTTTTAACTTACATGATAGCATTCGCGACCACAATTTTAACATCGTGTCACGCAAAAGCTTAGAAATTCAACCTTGCTTTATCACAAGACGAAAAACCCCACCAAACTGAAAATTTGTGGAAAGACAAGTCTTCAGCTGTTCTAATAACTAACTAAACTAAAATCTGAAAAGGGATTGATAATTCCTTATTTTTTAGTTTTGATGACGTCACGTGAAAACCAAGAATCAGATTTCTTGCACCATACTGTGATATGAGCTTCCCTGTCGGATTATATTTCTTGCTGTTTTGTGATCTTCGGATGCATTAATACTTTTCCTGTTACTTTTTATCTAGAAGCGATATTTCGGAATCTCTCAAAATGTCGCTGTCTGAACATTAACCTAGACCCGGCACCAGTAGTGGCGCACGTAGAGCCGCATGTCAGAAATCTGGTTGACCTCCGTATAGCAGCCTTCCTACCAGTGTAGAATGAAAAGCACCTGCGCTGTGTGATAAATCATTTCTGATCGTTTTTGTCGAAGCGTTTCACGCAACCATTATTTGTTACAAATGCAAACGTGAATTGGAGAAATAAGAAAATTGCATTCAAGTCCTGGAATTAGAACTGAAAAAATTTTAAGAACTTTACGTGGAGTCCGTAGAGCAGTTTCAATGTGACTCGACCAGGGTGGGAATTGAACCCACGACCTTCGGGTTAGATCTCCGCCGCTCTACCGACTGAGCAAAAAACGGTTTGTCGATCATTCCAACATTTCAAACATTTGATTTGATCAGAAAAAACGGTTTGTCGATCGACCAATGAAATCTCCAGGGTCAAAACTTGACTCTGGAAGTGGAAAGCGCAACGTGATTGGGGCGGCATGTTCAGAAGGGTTAACGGCCTGTACCAGAGGTTTTTCTCGCCGCTTCGCGACTCCCTCTTTTGCCGCTCTTTTCATAGCGAGAAAATAACCTCTGGAATCCAGGGTACTCCTCTTACTCTCAGAGGCCCAGAACCAAAAAGCGATTAGAGGGGAAGATAAAACCGGCAAAAAGACAAGGGGTAGGATGCTAAAATTTTCTTTATTGCCTTTATAGACTTGATAATGTACTGTTTCAGAAATGAGTGCCATCTTGAAAAATCAAGCCTGTGCAACGGAAATGAGAAACTTGAAATACATAAAATGTAATAAACTCATTACACAACTGTACATAAGACTTACATTTCTGACAGAAACTGAACTGCACCCTCTTATCTCCCATTCTGCACGATGGCGATCTGCTCCATCTGAACACCTGTTGCGGAAACATGGAAAAATGCCGTAAATGGTTAACACAATTAACTCAGAGAGGCCACAGGGAGCGGAGGAGTCCTATTTGACCGTTTTTCCAGTTAAATTCACCGTACAATTGCAGCGTGAATCGATCTTGTTGATTTGAATCATCGTACGTTCTCGTACGTGATCAAACGACAAAACAAACGATCATTTTACGGTTGAAATCCTATCCGCGTCAATGTTTGCCCTCTGGAAAGCGAAGCTTCCCGTTGGAGGCACGCAGTTTGCAAATGTTAGTCACCACTAGTGACAAGCCCACAGTCATTACTGTAAGCGGCTTTCGTTTCGCGGATAGGATTTAAACTGCAGCGCAAACACGATCAACAAGATCGATTCGCGCTGCAATTGTACAGTGAATTTAACTGGAAAAACGGTCAAATAGGACTCCTCTGCTCCCTAAGGAGAGACTTGTAGATTATACTCTCAGTAATGCCCCCCCCCCCCCCGGGGGGGGGTGTACTACCTCATATGGGCTATATAGGTATGTGCGGCCCCAAAGGGTAGGGTTTTTCAGCCGTTTTGGTCATAAATAGGGTATCGATTTTGGCCAATTTTCCGCCATTTTGGTCATAAATAGGGTATCCATTTTTGCACTCTAGTCTTGAGTTCGTTTTTTATATAGAAGCTACTTCTTTATCGTGTAACCTACCTAATAAAAGCAGATAAACATTGCCTTTAACATTGGTCTGAACTAGGGAAATAATTATAAGGCAGGTCTGCACCAGAGTATTGATTTAAGGGTCAGGTCATAAATTGGGTATCAAATTTTTGGTCAGGTCATATAATAGGGTAGGGAAAATCGCAGATTTTGGTCATAAATAGGGTAAGGGCTTTGGGAAGCGGGCCACACACCCCTACCCAATTTTTCTGGGAATACCTCCCCCCCCCTCCCCCACCGGGGTAATGCCATATGATTTTACTCGTCAATAGGGGCTGCTGTAGGGGCGAATGGGTAATTTACATGTAGCCGACACAAGGCGCGGGAAAATCTGCACGCGCGAACCACGATTGGTTTTGGTTTCACTTCTGATTGGTTGAAAAAATGGTGCGAGAACTTTGAACCAATCACTGAGTGATGTGATGCAAACCCAAAGTAATTCGCTAATTACGTTCGACATGTCAAAAGTAATTAGCGAATTGCTTTGGTTTATGATTACTTCACTCAGTGATTGGTTCAAAGTTCTCGCATCATTTTTTCAACCAATAAGAAGTGAAAGCAAAACCAATCGTGGCTTGCACATGCACACTTTCCTGCACTTAGACATGATAAAAAATTCAAACCTATCTGTGATGGGACACCACTGACAGTTGAAGTCAGTTGTTTGGTCCAGCCTCATACAATCAGCACATGAATCACCAAGAACACAACCTACAAAACAGCAACATTAAGTTATGATGAAAATAACCAAATAATCTAGGTATAAGTTCATTAGAAATTCATAAGGAAAAACAAAAAAAAATGTTTCATTAATTACTTATTATTAATGGTTCTTTATCTGATACAACATTCTCCATCAGTTGATAACATCATTCTCTCATAATTTTGAGTTTCGTTAACCCATTGACCCCTGGGAGTGAGACTTAACAGATTTTACTCTGTCAAACGCCAAACGATTTTACTGATCGTCAACTGGGAGCGTCCTTAAGAGCACCTGAGGAGTAGAGCGAGTTTCAATCGAGTGTAGTAAAACAAAAACCAAAGTAACTACTTTGGCCAATCAGACAACCCAGTAAACCAATCAAAACTCAAAATAATAGAGTACCGAAGTGTGACGTCACAAAAAAATAAATTTGTGAAATTATGGGATTTGGCGCCATTTTCAAATAGAGCGTCCTTAGAAAGGGGTCCTTGCCAAAAATCACCTCTTAATTGTAATTCCCTGGCAGCTGAAATATAAAGGATGAAAGTTTGATACTGCCTTATATAAATCTCTCTAATTTTGAGCTGGTTCCAAACTGAAGGAACCAGAACAAATTTTGAAGGGTTTGTATGGGATGCTATCAAACTTTGATCCCTTACATCTCCATCGGGAATTGCAAGGCAGAGCTAATTTTGGGTATGAGGGCATCATTTAGGATCCTCTATAAGAATATGGCATCATATCCCATAATTTCAAAAAAATATATTTTTGTGATGTCATCACTTCGGTACTCTATTACACGTACTGTAGGCGACACAAAGCGCGGGAAAATGTGCACGCGTGAGCCACGATTGGTTTTGGTTTCACTTCTGATTGGTTGAAAAAGTGGCGCAAGAACTTTGAACCAATCACTGCGTGAAGTAATGCAAAACCAAAGCAATTTGCTAATTACTTTCGACACTCAATTGAAAACCTCTCTAAATTGGTTAATTAACCAGTCAAAAACCCATTAACCCATTGACGAGACTTGAAAGATTTTACTGTCAAACGCCAGATGATTTTACTCATCAACTGTAGGTGTCCTAGGGTTCCTAAGCAGTGAATGGGCCAAATACGGAGTTTAAGATATTTGTCAATTTTAATGCCAGAAACATCTCATGTTGCATATTCCGAATATTCTGAGTAAAATGCACAGACACACAGAAAAGATATTAGAGCTGGGTTCATTATTCTTCAAGCTTGCAAAAGAAGACAAATTAGGCACTTAAAGCAAAAAAAAATATCTGTGAAAAATGCAATGCTCATGAGACAGTTTTCCTGTCAATTAGAGAAACCACTTAAAAGTAATGTTTACAAAACTTGTGTATTCTAGTCTATTGTCATTTTGAAAAAAAAAAAACTAACTTGGTAAAGGATGAAGCACAACTGCTGATCCATTGAAAACACTCTTCTTGGGGATGTCAACCTGACTGTATCTGTAGAAAACCCTAAAGATAACTGGTGGAAAACGCCGTCTGTAGTATACGACAAATGCATCCGATATACCCACTCGCACAGGGTGATAACTTTGATCAGGAAGGGATTCCACAGGTACAGGAATCTTAAATTTAAAACACACATCATTGAATACAACCATCACTGAATACAACCAAGTTAATGGCCACGCTTGCAAAAACCAGGTATAAATTAACCCTAAATTGACCCTATAACTTTACAATGCAAAACCTCAGAGTTTGGGTTGTACTGCCATGTGGTGTAGTTTCATACTTTCACAAGGTATGAGTTATTGCGGTACCAGCTTGAAATTGAAATTAAACCACAGACAGTACAACCACAATAGTCATGCTTTGAGGAGCTGTTTTAAGAACACAGTGGGCAACAAATTTATTTCAAAAATTGACAAAACAAAAAGTTGTCATAGAACGCTTTCCATTAATGACAGAACTGACCGGCCAGACCGGGCATCTGGAAGGACTTACTCTACAGCGCTTTCAAATTAACCCACCTCGAGGATGATATACAGTCCTCGAGAAGAATGAGAGAGTTATCATGCAAGTGTTCCTTCAAATTGTTGCATTTTCCTTGCAAACTGACAGGAATGGCCAGCCACTTCTGACAAACGGATAGCGCCCATAAGTGTCTAAGGGTTATCAGCTGTAATGAGAGTGAAACTTGTAATAATTTAATGTTAGTTTCGGGCTGTAACAATGTTGTCAAATTTCATTTATTGTGGAGTTCAATGATAGCAAAAGTTATCTCCATACAAGACATTTTCTTGTTGGCACAGTTAGGAATTAAGCTTAAAAACTTTACTTAATAACAATTACAGAATTTTAATTTATACCTGCTTGTAAGCAAACCAGATAGTTCCATTTTCATGCAAAGTGCACTGAAAGTTGAATGGGCCAACTAGTGTGAACAGAACAAAAACAAAAGAACAATTTCTTATCACTAGGACTGCCATTACCTTTCATTGAGGAAAAACATTCAAAATACAGTATTTAAAATAACAACTAAGCCAGTTTGGAGTTTCAAAAAAACACATGACTTCACGTGCATCAGCATAAAAACAAGCAGAATAATAAATTATTATAATACCGTATATGTAAATAATAATAATTATTTAATTTTTTTTGGATTTTGAGTAAAATAATTATTATGCAGGCCTTTTTTTATTTCACTGAGTGCATGGATGCATTTCTTGAAACTCCAAATTAAATTTCTGATTAATATTGAGGCACTACCATCGGTTTTATTGTGAAGGAAGACATTCAACCACTGCACTGTGAGCTGTTTTCCTGCATAAAGACACAAATAAAACAAATTATTCTGTTGGAAAAAAAAATTAACTGTCATGAATTCAAGTAATTTGGAACAAACTATACATGTTACAGTAGTTCTAAGCTCTAGCTAGGTTAGTCTCATTTTTAGGTTGAGATTTCCTTTCTGTCGCATGACGAACAAATTCATGATTATTAACCATTTCAGTCCTGAGAGTGAGGCTTACATAATATTTAACAATAGGGAGCTTTAGCAGCCACAATAACAACAAGAATGTCACAAATTTGCATATTTGGTAAGCATATTTGAATAGCAATAGCTTTGCAGACCCTGCATGTGCATTTGTGCATTTGTCATTTTTGTCTATTTCTTTGCCATCGTCAGCAAAACAACAACGTGAAAAGACCAGATTTGAAGTTTTAGGGAGAATGTCAGCGCCTGCGGATAAATATTCATTTTCACCCCTTAAATGAGTTCTGTTCATTACTTAAGTTTCATTCTTGAGGGTTTGTCACACCTTTGTCACGTTAAAATGCAAATTCACATTCAACAACAACAACATTATTGTTGCCGCGGTTGTCATTGCTTAAGTTCCGTAGCTATGCCATGAGCATGCATTGGATATGAGATGGTGAATATTTTGCCTCCTGCAAACAATGTTCAGCTTCGCAACACTTGACTCAAAATAGTTTCCATCTTAGGTCATACAGTATATAAGCTGATGTTAAACCGAGATTGAGTGAACCAATAAGAAAGCTAGAAATGCAATATCTGAGGTCCAAAATGTAATAATATAATTTTAACTCTGTCTGATGCCAGACGATTTTACTCATCAATGAGGGCCGCTTCTGAAATGAATGGACTAATTAATTAGTCCTTTCTATCCACTGCTTTCAACAACAATTATTGTGACTATGTGGAGTGGTTTATTAAGGATGGAGCCTATACTAATTCAAAGGTATTTTTGCGCAGTTTACTGAATATGCGGGAAAAGCAGATCTTAACAAGAGTTATTGATTATCCAACAAGAAAATTGGGGGTAACCATGCATTTTTTGAAGATAATTAATCAACAATATTTGCAAAAATCTTTAAAATACAAAGCAATGTATGGTATTCTTTTCCAAATTGAAGCTTAATTATCTCTGAAAAATGTGTGGTTACCCCCAATTTTCTTTTTGAATACCAAGAGCACTTGCTAAGTTCTTCTTTCTCTGCATAGTTTTGAACTGCGCAAAAATATCCCTGAATAATAAGCACCAACCATAGGAAATCTGAGTATCTCGAGATGCGCAGAACGTATGCTCAATAACAATAATAAGCACTGTCCTTAAAGCTGTGTCAGCTAGTAAATGATGATGATAAATTAGTGTTGGTCTCCTTGTCTTAAGTGTAAGTAAACTACAGTTTTGTTTTAACTGTAATTAGAATGCCATCATCAGAACTCTTCCCGTACGGACTGTAAACCGGAGGTCCCAACTCATAGCCCTTGTTGGAAATCAAATAGTATGGGACGTTAAAGAACCTACTCACTTCTCAAAAAGAGTAGGGGATGTTGTCCCTGGCATTGGTCGGGGACAATAATTCTTTCACTTTCTAATTTATGAATTGTAAACTGTGTAACAAGCAGTCTGGCCAAAGTCCCCCACAAAAAGCATTGTAAATTATAGTGCTGAAATAGCCCTGAGGGGGAAGAGACTAATAACTTCACTTAATTCACTTCATATTCTTAAGGACATTTTTATACTCTCACCATCATCAAGTGTAAGAACTTTTGAGTGTGCATGCAGTTTGGGATTGAAGTAGGCCATAAGTGGGGCCACATACTGAACATCCTTCATTAGTGTTGTGTCATGTACATCCATGTAAAGAAAACCTAAAAAGACATACAACAGAACAGAAAATACTGCAGGTCATGCTTTGATTCTTGTCTTGAAAAAGAATCATTAATTTGAGATTCTTACATGTATAGGTTTCTCATAGGCTAATACATAGACTGTACAATTGTCATGTACATGTATGCCTCTGACCCAAAAAACAGGGTACAGTATAATTAAACAACAAGGATAAATGCTACTGAGTGGAGTGCAATTCAGGACTGTCGTCAGGCAATTTAGTAATTGTGCTCTCGGCATGATTACCCCTGAATTGTATGGCACGAGGTCTTAACTACGGTAATATTAATCGTAACTATAACAAAATGCGAGGAAATCGAAACAAAATTCAAGGATAAAAAGTCTTTGAATAACTTTTTTGCGTGAAAAAGTTAAAATAATTTATTATTTTCAATCTGTTTTGCAAACAGTAGGAAAACAACAAGAAAGACATCATCCAAGTGCATGGGATTGACACGCAAATGGCGTAGGTGTCCAATTACAGGACGGTATCCAAATTTGGAGTTGCTCAAATTGGATACAGTGTACATATAATTGGACAGCCACGTGATCGCATTACGCTACAAATAGGCGTGCACAAACTAGAACCAATCAGATTTGAGAATTTTGTGTTAAATAGTTATGATTATTTGTGTAATCAGAACTGATTTGTGATTATTGCATCTTGTTCATGTACGTTGCATAATGATGACCAAGTAACCCACGTACATACATGAACTGTATGATTCAGTGACCAGATTACCATTAGTAATGTAGAAAAGCCATTATGATAATACATATGTAAATTTAGAAAAATGAATGATTGACTGTCCTATTTTCACTATGTTGTTAAAACCTTAAATACCATCATGCAGTGGACGGGGAAAATTGCATTGAAATGCATGCCGCATTGTGCAGCACCACTTCTTAACCCTTCAACCTTGTGTTTCATGATGCTGCAATGGAGGGGGTAGGACTTATGTGGACAATTATTGTGACTGGGAATGGGAAAACATACACTAACGATTTTTCGTTTAACGACCAGAAAAAGCGCTTAAAAACAGAAACAAAACGCTTTATAAGTCTAGCATAAAAAAAGATTCTCATTATCATTTATACGGATATGTCTCAGGGTTTGTACACTTTTTTAGACCAAAAATTCAAGGACTTCTCAAGGACTTTCAAGGGCCAACTTTTGAAATTTCTTTTTTATTTACGTTGAAGAATTTACCCATGGAAATACATTTGTAGTCTGACAAAAATTACAATTCTTGCTCATTTTCAATACCGTACATGCCTGAAAAAAATGCAAAGGCACTGGTAATCATTCTCGACCTTACAGCTCGTCACCTTTGTATGACATGACTTGAGTGGCTGATCATTTTTACTGAAGTTCTCAAAGATTAAAAATGCAGGTCAGAAAAAATTCAAGGACTTTCAAGGACCAAGAATGAACAGCAGATATTTGCAAAGACCTTCAAGGGCTTGAAAATGTACTCTCAAAATGCAAGGGTTTTCAAGGGTTTTCAAGACGAGTAAGAACCCTGGATGTCTGTGGTTTAAATGGATGGCTAAAGTCTAAATCAACAATTTCCAATTTCGTCAAACTTGCAGCACAATTCTAGGAAAAAATGAAAAGCTGAAATTAAGAAACTGTGTTTTTCAAAGATTCTTAAGCGGGCGGATTAAAACGTTAGTAGATAGGGGTGCTTTTAATTGTCATGTGGATCACAAGATCATTTTTGGGAAATTATCTTTGAATGCAAACAGCATAAGCACAGGAAGCAGAAAGAAGGCGAAATTATCCTTTTTGCCTTGTGTTTAGGGTTAAGCTGCCAAAAGATGTTATTGAATCTCTACAATTACAATCTATCGATCTCTATCTACATTGTAGATCCATCGCAGTTTTTTTCATTGAGAGAAGACTGTCAAATCTACTAGTGACCACTCAATAATTAAAACAGTTTTGACAAAACTTCATCTCACCTCCTGTTGTAAGCACCACACTGTCAAGGTAATGTCCATAATATGGAAATTTGAAACTCAAAAGCAGCCGCTTTGAAACAACAAAAAAAATCAACATGAATGAGTGAAGAAACTTCAATTGATACATACATCTAAATTAAAATAATAATATTCAGCTTGACAATGACACTAACTGTCTTAGAGGACACCAATAACAAATAACATTAAATTAGTAATTCAATTAACTTTTTTGTCAGCCTTGCTATCAGCAAGAATCTTTAGGCCCTGCATGTCCACAAAGATTTTAGCTGAGATAATTCTGATCTATGAAAAATTAAACAACAACAATTACCTGACTTCCTAAGAATTGGTCTGAAAGACCAGAGTGGACTGTGGTGTTAGGATGTCCTTCAATATCCCTCCAGTATGTTTGGCCATCACGAATAACCTCTGATGTATAATATCTATGATTTATCTAAAAAACACAATGCATGTTGCAACAAAGTTTATATAATTTGTACATGCCTTGTGATTAACAACTAAAAAAGCCTCACCTGTGATCTGTTCTGTTGTGTGGAGCATGCAGGAAGCAGATAGAGCACAACAGATGTGTAGGGAAAACAAGAGACGTAGTTGAATGTTTAATCCCTACTTCTTGACAGTAATATTACTGGCAAGCAAGCTGCTTAATTAATATGTGTGGCTGGTATTTAACAAACTGCTCCTGCATTGTGTTGTGTGAATGACTTGAACCACAGTCAAATTTATGGGAAGAAGATTCCAGAACAGATCACATGCGAGGCTAATCTTTATTTGGTTTATAATAAAGCATAATCTTAATTTCCTCAGCTAGAATAATTTTTCAGAAAACTTCATTTCTTAAAAACTGTGCACCAGTGACATCAGCCATGCATAGATCTGTACTCTGACTCACAAAGCACACTGTTTTAACCAATCAGAGTGTGTGTTTTATGGTGAACTTTATTAGAATTATACAATAATTTGTAACAAATTGACAGGTAGTACTAGTGCAGACTGGTGGGCTCAGTTGGTTGGGCATAGCTACACTATTGTGCTGAAGGTCATGAGTCCAACTCCAGCTTTAAGTCACTATTAAGGCCCGTTTCAACTGTTGAACTTGGCATGTGCCGAATCTAATGCTAACAAGACGCCTCCAAAGGCGTATCCGTGGAATGCGCAAACAGTTGACACAAATTGTCCACTTACAGTGAACTTCAAGTACAGGTAAACTTCGGAAAATGGCGAGAGATTACCAGAAAGATACATCAGTAATATAACTTGAAGTTGCCTGTTGTAAAAACTCATTATTAATGTTACTAAATTTGCAAATGCAAACAAGGAAGCCCTATTAGCGGGTTCTCGGGATACAGGATCTTTCATTTATTTATTTTTTGGAATGAGACTTTATTGAAATCCTACAGTTTTACTTCCTTCCTTAACTACGTTCATCCAAAAATTACAAGATCAGCCTTAAATCATCCAAAAAACTTATTACAGATCACAGTTCAACAACTTATCATCCTGGGCCAGTTGTTCAAAAGCCAATTAATGCTAATCTCAGGTTAAAAATGAACAAACGAGTTTTATTCTCTACTCCCAAATGCTGTTCAAGGCTGATATTCCGTGAAACTTTACATTAGAAGAAGTTAATAAGCAAAGGAAACTTTCACCAAAAAGTTGAAAACATGAAACAAAAGTTTACGCAAATCCTGGATTAAGGTAATCGGCTTTCGAATAACGGGGCCATGTATTCGAATTCCGGTTCCGTAATCCTGGTTTAGTTTCTTGCAAACTGTATAAATCTGCCGTGGCGAATACAAGAAGACAACATGTGAACTCCATTTCTCAGAATGCTCAAAACTGTAAAATTCAGTAATTGCGCGTTCTATAGTCCAGTCCAAAGTTCTAGTTTTTACAAAGTTCTAGTTTTTACAATTCCGATATTTTCCGCAAAAAAACAGAAGAAATACCTGATATTAGTGATAAAGCAGCTCCTTAACATCCTCAAAAACATAAAAGCCTAAGAAATTGACTGTTTTGAAACGCTTATTTTCCTGAACATTGAAGAAAACACACCATTTCGTTCGCAAGATGAAAGTTCGTAAGAAAGATCGTAAGCAGTTTCCGCGCATTTTTTCGCCAATGAGCCTGGACACTAGTTTTTGTTCCTTCAAACAGTTACACTTCAGCAAATGACGTAACTGATAAGAAACTATATAAGGGCGCGTTCGATTGACCGTATACCGGAATAGGATTACATGGAATACAAGTTAGAAATCCTTTGTTTTTACGGAGATTCACATTAAAAATGTCGAACACCTGCTAAAATGCTATTTTAAACATATCTTTATTATCCTTATTGCTTCAAAACACCAGACATACCGTTTTGAAATCATCACTTCACGTATTTTTATTCCGGAATATGGTGAATCAAACGCACCCTAAGTCAATGATAAAGGGAATGGATCGAGCTCCAAAGGTAATTTACAATTTTGCTCCATTATCTCCAAATTGAAACAAAATTCATGATGAGAAACAAAATAATTTTTTATCGCTTTATTTATTTTACCAAAAGTTGCGGCAAAATCCCAACTGCTAACCCTTTTATTTGAACGGTGAAAGCTGGTCGCAAATTGGTGACTCCTCCATGTATTTTATCACAGAGGACAAAAATTCAGTCGCAAATGCGATTGTATTGCTTGCAATTTCGATTATGGATTTACCGTAAGCATGTAAATACATTGGACGGGCCTAATTATTAGTTTTATAACTTGTTTAAGTTTCCGCATAATCCGGTGTAATTTCCGCATAATCAACGCATGTTTCCGCATAATATGGCCAAAAATTTCCGCATAATCTTTAATTTTTTTCCGCATCCTATCAGAAGCCATGATTATCCAGTAGTCCAGTCTGGGTTGAAATCGCCAAAACTCTTTCTATTATCGATTCAAAACTCAACAAAAGCTACAAGTAGTAAATAGTTCTCACAAACTACAAAAGTTCATCATGATTCTACACTCGAGCTGAACAAAAAACTATCAAACGCGAAAACAAACAAACCTAGTGATCGCTTCTCGAGAAAACACTGTCTAGTTACTACACTACCACACGTACGCAATGCGCTCCTACTTTAAAAAATATCCCGTATCTCCTCAATCCCCCCCCCCCCCCCTAGCCTGCGAACAGCAGACGCATTTCCGGTCGTCGCTTCTCTGCCTCCGAAAAAGAAGCGACGACCGGAAATGCGTCTGCTGTTCGCAGGCTACCCCCCCCCCGCCCCCCAGCCAAAAATTCCATTTCTCCACTATTTTTTTACCTAAGTTTTCCCGTGTCCTGATCGCTTTTCGGCCTTTTGGCTAAGATTAGTTTCTCGGCCAATGGCTACGGTCAAGTACCCATGTACTAACATACGGTACTTTTGTCAGTGCCGTAAGGGGCAAGCACAGAACAGTTTCGGTTGTTTAAGAAAAACAACCGACACTGTTGTGGCACAGAGGGTAGGGTAATGCCCGTGGTTTACCAGGGAGGATGATGAAGATTCGGTCTGATCGACACATAACTAACAACTGTGGTACACGATATTGTTTTGGTATCGTAAATCATTACAGTGTCATGGTAGATATCTTTGGTAGATACCCCCTGAGAGGACATGTGGTTCAGTAAAGACTTACTTAGCGCAGAACGATTGAAGAAAATAAAAGCAAATCGAGAAACATTTAGCTTCAAGGCTGACAAGTTGATTATTTACAACTTCTTTTTCACCACAAGCTTAAGCGTGTAATCTGAGCTTCTGACAGCTTTCCAAAACCAATTTGCATTGATGAATGCCTTTCCGGCGGGGTTAGTAACTGGATGGGAGACGTCAAAAGATGTAACTTGCTGTCAGGAACATACGACCAAAAATTCTATTTTAATGCCCAAAAATGCGAACTAAGCAAGTACAGATTTTGTTAGCCTGCCTTACATGTATGCAAAACAAATATTGACACAAAAGTAACTAAACAATGATATGTAGTTTTTAAGGAGAGCAGAAGTGTCGATCTTATTGACAATTTGCGAGATGAAGACATCATAAATTTTGTGCCACGAATCTAATACAAGTTACCATCAGCGAAAAACCTTTCGGGAGATTTTTGTACGTTCAATCTGAGTTCGATTTTTCTATCGTACTTTTGGTCGTACAAGTAAAATCACAAAATCGAAAGTGACATCGATTTTAGCGGCCGCTTGTGATCAACTTACCTTGCGTGTTTAATATACTGACGACTCACGAAACAAAGGATGCTTCTGTGACAAAATGACGGCAAGATACCGGGTTTTTGTTAGTTTACTTTTTTTCTTTCAAGTTTTAATAAAGTTCGACAAGATACATGTGCGAATTTAACACAAAGATCTCAATCGTTGATGTTAGCCCAGGTGTCAGCTGAAGTTAAGCTCCTCCGAATGAGGAAGTCCCCGTTACGGACATCAGTAATTCTTTTTTTAAAACTTGATTTCATTTTTTATTTTGTTTGGCCGTTGAAAGCTATTTTCTTATTTTCTTTCTACGTCAAAACGGCTGAACAAACCGGTTCCCAAGAAATATTAGAGTATTCGTGCTATGCAAAATACTCCTAATGAAGTATTCGTTCTGTGCAAAATAGAGGCCTTCCAAGGGGTTTGAGCGACAAGCGACATTGCGTCAAAATGTGGCGACAATTTGTTAGCAAAGTACCGACAGCCGACAGAAGTTGACACGAAAGAAGCGACAATTTGCGAAAACGACAATCCATTTTTCATTTCGACAAAGCGACAACAAAAAAAACGACAAACGAAAAACGACAGCGACAATTTCCTCCGCTGGTCAGGCGACGAAGGTACACAAAAGGATGCGACAGGGCGACAAGACTACCCCCCTTGGAAGGCCTCAAAATACCGTAATGTTCACAGCGGAACACACAAGTATAAGTACGAAGCAAGATCTAAAAGAAACGTAGAAAATTCTTCTTACCTTTAAAGCTTGTCTTTCTCAAAGAAAAAACATCTGTCCACTTTATCGAATATTTTAATGCTGTGTCAATCATGGCCGGCGGAAAGATTCCACAATAAATAATCGCTTTCCTCATCGTAACAGGACTGTGTCGCGGTGGCCGAGTGGTCTAACGCGCGCACATGATCGCGAAGCGCAGGGAAAGTGTATGGTTTCTCTATGGGGCAGGGAAGTTCGGATAAACTGAAGAATATAAAGATAACTTCACCCGATCGGAGCTCGATCCAAAATCCATGGGGTATGCACATTTGTGACTACCAACAAAAAAAAATTAAAATATGTCACCAGCCCGGTTTTAAGACGTGGTATGCCTTCGGCATTCCACGTAATGAGCGAAAGCAATTGATTTTTCACATTTGCATTAGATTCGGCACATGTAAAGTTCGACCTTTGAAACAGCCCAAGGAGAAAGCGCTGCCTAATTCTAATTACATCCACAAATGGTTAGACTTCAAGTCTTAATTCTCAGATAAGGAAGTCCCATAAACTGTAGGACCTAAGCTGTTTCGCATTCCTTCGTTGTTCTATGTGACTTAAAGATCCCACACACTATTTGAAAAGAGCAGAGCAAAGAGTTTCCTGTGCTGTGGTCTAAAGCGTGTCTTTTATTTTATACCTCTTCGCATTTTATATGAATTTTAATCTATAGATTTTAAGAGAGTCTGTTCACAGGGTAAGTTAATGTCACTCATGCATGCCATCTGAGTAAGTAACCGGTCGTTTCGATCGAAGGTCGTTTCGATCGAAACCAAAAGTCAGTTCGATCGAAGGCAAGAGTCAGTTCGATCGAAGAGTAAATGTTTATAAAAACTACAGTTTTGCAAGCGTATAGATAATAAAAGTTCTTGTGTTGTGTAATGTTTGCGCGAAGTAATATGCGCGGCGCGGAAACGCGGTGGGGATTTCCTTTGTTGCCGGTGTTTCTTTCTCGGCGTTCCTGATCGGCAATGCTCAATTAGCTATTCGCTATAACGTGCGTACACTGAAACACGGGGTTTAGATTTTATTACCATGATGAAACGAACAAGTATTGTCACTTTCAATGAGAACCGAGCGAAAAGAGATTAAACGCTGTTGAAAACACTTGCGTTTGGAACAGAATCCGTGGAAACAGACGGCTGGCGGTCATGTTCCTTGAAGACCAAGGTTCAAGAATGTGTTTTCCACAACTCCGAAGTTAACTGTATCAGGAAATATTTTTAAACAGATTTGATAAATAGTAAGTTCAATACACTTAAGCAATAGTTACAGTCTTCGATCGAACTGACTCTTGTCTTCGATCGAATCGACTTTTTTCGATCGAATCAACCTTCGATCGAAACAACTTTCGATCGAACTGACTTGCATTCTCTGAGTACTGTAAACAAGCTTTGTGAGAGATTGCGGAGTCAAGAGAGAAAGCGGGTGAATGAGAAAAGTGACAGAACTTTGGATCAATACAGCAACACCTGAAAACACTGACCTTTTCAGTGCAGTTTTGGTGAGTGTTACAAGACGTTTCATTTCCATTGGTGCTTCTCGGAGATCGGTAATGATGAAAGATGTCAACAAATTTCTTTGCCGCATCCGCATTCTGTTCCTCAGAAAATCTTTGATACTTCAAAGCTATAAATCAATACCAAATTGGAAATCATGATGTGAGGAGAATAGAATAACGATTTGCCTTTCCTCGATTAATACAAATAAGACATAAAAGTACACTGTACCTTTAAATCCTGGATAAAAACATGAGAGTAAAGCTCCGAAAATCAAGCAAACAACCCGAAGTTTCATTGTATTCCTTTCTTTTTTCAAGGAGAAATATCTCCCTGAGCAGCAATTAACTAAAAAGTGACCAACAAAAAGTTGGGAACAGTGCGACACAAAAAATGTCTACTCTTTTTTGGAATGAGGAAGCTTGTGCGTCAATACCCCTACGTCTGTTGGAGCTTTCCAGTAGTAACGGATGTTTAAACGAGACAACAGTGCAAATATTGGATCACTAAAAGACGAATCAATAACATCGATATTTCGCCTGTCATGATGATTGATGCACGGCTAAAACAAGCTTTATAATTACTAGGGATATTAAGAGTCACAATTTATCAATTGATGACAATTTGTTAACCGACGGGGAAAAAACGAAACTA
>NC_090883.1:37050912-37053412 GCF_036669925.1 Montipora capricornis
AATACATTTATCACTCTTTTGTAAAGGTCATTCAAAAAATGAGGGCAATAGAATTTACGACCTTGTAATATCTTGTCTCATATTTCCAGCTTAATCTTTTTTTAGATTATGCCCTGGTATATTTGATCAAACGCGTGGGCGGGGATTTACGTGTGACTCAAAATATGCCATCTAGTTGTGCATTTGTGCATCTACTTTCAGATAGTTTCAGATACCTTGTACGCGACAATGCAGTGAAAATGCCGGGCCCGCGCCGTATGCGACAGCTTTCCTTCCTTGTAAGATTGTGGGGTCGTTAAACGCCCGGGTGTCTCAAGACTCTAACACCCTAAAAACACCCCGAAAACTCGGAAACGAATTAAGTACCCCATAACCCTTAATTTGGCTAACCCTAGGCCTAAAGTTGGTTTTTAGGCCTAGGGTTAGCCAAATTGAGGGTTTGGGGGTACTTTATCCGTTTCCAAGTTTTCGAGTTTTCGGGGTCTTAGGGGCCGTAGGGTCTTCGTTTCCGTTCCCGCCCCCCAACATCCTCCGCAAAACCTATTCTCGGTCACAACATGACGTCACGGCCGCCATGTTGGAGCCCCTAAACAAAGAAACGGCGGCAATGTTGGAGCCCCAACCAAATCCTCCGGGAATTTAACTCTATTATTATGAAAACGTTTTCTATTGAAAAACATGGCTGTTGATCACGTGAGTGAAAACCAACACTAAATCTTTCAGCGGTACAACGAAAAATTGGCCCTTTCATATGTAATACCTCATTTTCAGTCCCTTTAGAAATGATTTGCAAAATGGCGGCTGCCAGTTCTCTTCGATTCATCGGTGTGTTATATGATTGTCGTTTTCTTTAAGTGTACCAATCTTTTAGGGCTAAACTGCAGAATACCTGGCAACTTATTTGCATATGAATGGCATTATTCGTACGCAATATTCTGCAGTTTTTCCCTTTGTAGAATCACATGCACCTTCCATGGATATGTGTACGTACTTATTTCCAGCGGTTTCTTTTTTCGTCCTCAAGATATAGGGGTGAATCTCACAGGTAGGCGCTATTGGATTTACCTTTCTGGTTCAAATTAAATAAGCTGGGGAAAAATATACATATATTCAGGTTCTTTATGCTGATTGACTGTTGACGCAAAGGGTCTTTTGGTTTCTGTGGTTTAAGCAAGATTGTTTTTCAACAAATATCTTCCCTGTTGTTTTAAGCATCTAAATCACGTGTGGGTTTCATGTTTTATCCACCCACGCCCCCCCCCCCCCCCCCCTCCTCGCCTTCCATCTTCCTCAATTAACCCTTTAACTCCCAATAGTGCCACTTATAGATTTTACTCTGTCTAACGCCAGACGATTTTACTTGTCAATGGGGAACCCCACGGGGCTGAAAGGGTTAATGGAAAAAAGTAAGGATTCTTCATTGCATGAACTTGTCATCCTTGGCAGGGGAGTGGGAGTGGTCTAGAGATTAAAAATTGCATTATTACCCAGTCAAACAGGGTTCTCCCTAGTTTTCAGCGCAACAGGTATGGCACCTTTTCAAACTGGTAAAGCAATTGGTTAATGTTGGACGTTCTGCAAAGGATAAGGGAATTCTGAGCGTTTGCAGGCAGTACTAAGTGCTCTTACAAGTGGTAAATTCTACCGGTTACCGCCTGATAAGGAGATCCCTGGTCTAAAATTGAAGTGGGTGGTGCAAAAAAGAGATACTGTTTCTACAAATTTTGTGAGAAAAATTTTAAATTGCTGTGCAGATTCAATGTTCAGAGGAATATACCATGGAAAAAAAGCTCATGAAGGTAAGCCTGCCAATTATTTATTGTGGTCCGACTGATCATCCAATGTGGTGACATCTACAAGTACTGTAGTGCTTCAGATCAGTCTTGTGGAATTGCAGATGATTTTCAAGACGTGGTTCAGAGAGCCAGTGATGTTGGAGTGAAAAAGGTGAATGGAAAGTAGAGCAAACCAAGTGAGCGTTAAGTGATCTCCCAATCTTTGATCATTATTTTGTCGATGATAAAGCAGATAAATACTTTTCTTGTCATTACTTACTTTTACACTTGCACAACCGTGAAAATATGAGTGTTTCTTGTCTTGGGCAATATATTGTTGTGCCAAAGTCATGTATTGCACACTGTTACTGTGGACATGAAACTACTTTCTTCAATGAAAGATCACCACAGTTAATGAAAGCTGTAAAGAAGCCTGAGAAGATCCAGGCTTGAATTCTCCAAGGCACTTTCACTTCTTACAAGAAAGACAATGAACTCACATTGAACCAGCTCCAAGGTGGCTGGATAGCTTAGTGGTATAGCTGAGAGCAGTGTGCAGTGCAGCAATCACATTGGCAATGGTATACAAAAATTTTGGAACAAAAATGTTTCAACTTGGCATCCTTAATCCTCACGGTATTAACGAACGCTTTTCATTTAACTAATATATTCCTACTTTTCACGTTGCCATGTTACCACCAATAGCGTAGCTCCTACCCTACTAT
>NC_090883.1:37060912-37108412 GCF_036669925.1 Montipora capricornis
CTCGCATTCATGGGTTGGCACTTAGCAATATAAGGTGTGGCGCATTCAGTCCGTTTTTCAACATTTTGGCAGGGACCTAAAGATCAACAACGTCGACAAAAGTTATTTATTACAGGGGTTTCATTAGAAGCCAGTCACCGGCGGTATACCGCCGTCTGTTTGACAGAAATTTGCCTCTCACCGCCGGCTACTCTGTCTTGATTTTCACGCAAACCCTTGTTTAACATAAGAGTGACCGCCGCTTACACGGTTTAGTCCAGTTATTGAAACCCATCATAGAGTTAGCTCTGCGTTTACGCGCAGATGGCCAACGATTGTATAACCCTGATAAAGAAAGGCAACGCCTTTCGAAATATTGGCTTCAGTTAATACATTCCTTAAACGTTCAATCAGACTCGCTCTTTTTAGTTTGTGATAATATTAATATTGCAGGTTAGATGGTAGTCTCCTTGGGGCATCACGCAACGCTCGTGAGGGGAGCGTTGCGTGACGCCTCAAGGAGACTAGAGGCTCTGTTTCTTCTGTTTGCTTACGCCGGTCCTTGCTTACATAGTTATAAAGCGGCAACCGGCAGGCTTCTTCTTGTCATAAAGGCATGAACGTTTTCTTACGTAAACGTGTCTTCCTCATTCGGCTATTTACGTATAGTGTGTGTATCTAAACCTATTTGTGGATTTATGGAAACTATATAATTTCGAAGAGTTGCTCGGTATCTACAGCTAACAGGCGAGACAGTCAGTCAGTGCTGTCCACTTCATTATGAATGAAGGTTGGTGCCCCTGTGGCTTCTCTCGTCTCGCCGAGCTCGCTCTTGGGAAAGGTGGAACTCTGCCAGCCTCTTGCCCTTCTTGTCTGTTGCCTCCGAGCTGTACGGTAGGTTTCTCGTCAAACCTACAGATCCCCTGATCCTCGAACAGGCACAAAATTAGCTAAGGTCAAACATATTTCTTTGATTTTTGGCCAAGCCCATTTCAGCCTGGCGTTAGCCTACACACCTGGCGGTTCAGTTGTTGCGGAACACGAGAGATCTCGGCTCTGTTCGTGCGTTTTTACCCTTTGCACAATTTTCTTTGCCAGTTTCTTTGAAAATGTGCAAAATTAAATAAAACAAAATCTCAAGTGCTATCAAAACATGAAAAAGGTGTGCACAAAATGGCAAATTTTCCCTCTTGAGAAATTCTCAACACCGTTCCGACCAATTCGGTTACGATGTGGTTTGGCGAGGTTGTGTAAGTTCATCTCATTGGAAAATTCACGAAAACAAAAACAAAGGAATTTTCCATGACATCGTCGTTGACTTCGGCGTCAGTTACAGTGCAGTGTGTAGATCTTGGTTTGCTGTCGGCTGCTTTGTTGGACCCACTGGGCCCCTGCAGCTGGAGTGAAGGAGCACTGCCTTTGGAGACGCGAGGGCCGTTCTTCGGTACACTGCAGGCAAGGGATGTTAGATCTATCTGTCGCAGTAGTCTTAAAAAACTTCTTCCTTGGCATGACTTGCGAATGCGTCAATATTTAGTCGCATGCCAGCTCTGTTTCTCTGTTTATCTACTGGGATGTATTCCATCCCTGTGGTTCTTGATCTCTTCGGCACTGTTCGGAATCTCTGTATCACTTTCCGACTGAGGTTTCGTGACTCCTCGACAACTCACATACGAAAACAGTGTGCAAAGGCTGAAGAACAGGAAACCACTCATCAAAAAGATCCAGATACCCGCCACTGAAACAAAAGCAAATATAACAATGACTAAAAATGTATAGAACGCAAGAACAAGGAGAACACTCGCTTTAACGACGCATGTGCGTTAACACCTTAGTATATTCTTCCATACGGTTCTCGGGGTGGACTAAGCCAAGTACTGGTTTGTTGTGGACGAAGAAAACGTGAAGAGCCCGGCGTAAAACCCTCGTCGCTGGAACAATAACGAGCACAAACTCGAGCATAAACAAACCCTAAGGGTAGCACCTTTTTGCTGTATCGTATTTTAAACAGGTTTTTTCTTTCGTTCAAATTGTAACGTCGATTAGCCAAGGACCATTGCTTGTAACACTCTCATGGAGAAAGGCAATGCCTTTCGAAATATTGGTAAATACAATAGATATTCCTTCACTGTTTGATCAAAAAGTTACACACTTACAGGCAGTAGTGCTGAAACGTTATGAATTGCAACTTCTTAAGCTTCATTCATAACTCTCCTATCCAGGATAGCATCATATCTATATCTGACTATCAACCTAGTCGCAGTGTGAACACGAACTTGGGATATGACTCTACGTTATAAATGAGAGCAATTTTTAGTCGGGTTCACACTAGGGACGTAAGAAGGCCAAGTATGTCCGAGTTCTACTACTTTGAATGTGAACGGGGTTTTGTTTTAGTTGAAGTACCTTACTTTTTAACCTTAGAAACGAGGTATCTTCAAAAAAGCCGCGAAGTATGATCTCAAGATTAGTTGCGTACTTGAGCAGATTAAAACACGATAAGGCTGGATTTTTTTTTGCCGCATGGTTTGATAGACAATCTACAAGTACCTTACTTTATAAATTTTAGTATTCACTACTTGCACAATCCCATAATACACCTCTATTACCCCCCAAAACTTTTGCAGAACCATTGTTTGCAATTTCTCCTGGGACATGAAAATGTCCCAAGAGAAAACGAAAACAATGCCTATGCAGATTTTTTTTTTTTTTTTTTTTTTTTTGGGGGGGGGGGGAGGTAAAAGAGGTGTATTATGGGATTTGCGCTTGTATCTAAAATAGGTCTCATTGTTGATTTGAGATTCTGTAGCACTTATGGCGGCCTACTTGTACCCCAGTATGAATCCTCCTAATATCACACCTGAACACTGTTTGTACATTGGAACTAAAGTGTCACAGTACGCCTGAAATTCAGCACTGCCGTGTCCGTTTAGGAAGGTCTGAACTTTAGCATCATCGAGAGTAAAGAGGCCTCCTGAAGTGCAATCGAACAAGTAACTTTTGAGCTACTTTAATACATGTTTCATTTCAAAGCAAAATGGGACACATGATTTGGCAATATAATGTAGAATGGAAATAGATGTGAGCCATCTTGAAATCCGTTGTTTCAAATAGCTACTATGGGATTCTAAGGGAGCAAATTAGTATTCTTTTCCCCCTTAGAATCCCTTAATAGCTCTTTGAAACAATGGATTTCAAAATGGCCGCCGTATCTGTGAAATGGTCTATGGCAATGAAACGTAATTGAACTAAAGGAAGTGATAGTTGATTTCTTGTGCTTCCTTGTTTCGGTAAAACGGTAAAAACAAAAAGGCAGCATTCCAACCATGCTAAAGAAAAGATGAAACACTGTGTAGATATACCTCTAATTCTCAAAACTGTGATACAATAGCACAGTATCGAAAGAGCCAATCGGTACGCGAAGTGAATACTTACAGTTTGTGTCAGTTAAGCGCGCGCAATCAACTATTTCTTTAAATTGGCTCTGATTGGCTAGGAATATTTGGAGAGATTTACAAGCGACTCTTCTGCGAAGAAATGATCGGTGAGGAGTTACCTGGCCAGCAGAAGCCTTTTGTTGTACTAAGAACAGATCTGCAAAAAAAAAGCAACTTCCTTGTTACCTTCACTACTCGTCTATTTCCTTGCACCTTTTCTAATCCAAAGAAAGCAAATATCAGAACTCTCTAACCTGACGCCATTTATCCACACAACCACGTGACCCTTGGGACACCACACACCGCCATATTTGATGCAGGACTTACAGCCCATGAAACACGTCTCCCGGGGCATGTCGGGAGCTCGGCAGTACTTATGAAGACGACCTGGTAAAAACAAACCAAATTGTTCGCTAGCTAGTCAGGGTCAGGTTTGATGCCAGTATCGACTAATTCCTTTAAAAGACCTTAGCTGGTTTGATCACATAACATCTGCCACATTTTTTGGAGGATGAGAAAATGACATTTTTAAAAGGTACTGGTGATATCCTCTAACTAAATGAACAGAGGTAACTGATTCTCAAATTTATATCTTGACTTTTACGGAAGAGGAAAGTGTAATTGGCCGCTGCTCAAACAATAAACCTGGTTTTACTCAACCGTGATTTATTAAAGGCTGGTTTTCACTAGCGACGTTGTCGGAGTCGTAGGAGCGCTTATGACTTAGTGAAAATCAAAAATCGGAGTCGTAAGCAGAGTCATAAGCTCGACGGAATCGGAGTCGGAAGAATCAGAACGTTTCCATTTTCTTCCGACTCCGCTTATGACTCCGTCGCTTATGATCATGTCAAAACTAGATGGTCGGAGTCGGAAGAAAGTCGGAAGCAGAAGCGGAAGAACCAACCAATCACAATGCTTGGAATCGATGTTTGTGATTGGTTTATTCTTCTGCTTCTGCTTCCGACTCCGACAATGCAGTTTTCTCTGGATCGTAAGTGACGGAGTCATAGCGGAATCGGTATTCTGCTTTCGACTCCGACAGTTTGATTTTCACTATATCGTATCGCTCTGTGCTTCTGTTTACGACTTCGACTCCGACTCCGACTCCGCCGCAAGTGAAAAGCAGCCTTAAGAGAAACGCGTGGCCATTAACCGACCATTTTACAACTGCTTATATTTTAAAACTGCTTTTGTAACGAGTGACTTGTGCAAAAGTGACCTGCCGACCTGCAGAGCAAACGATATCGCATAAAGCAGGAGTCAATGTAAACCCCCACCCCGGGACAAGGTGGGGATTAGTGGGGAAAAGAAGGGGATTTGAGGGAAATCGTACCCCCGAGGTGGTGGGGGATTGGGTAATATCTGTATTTCACCGCCCCCAGGTTAGGGGTTTGGGTGGGGATTTTTCGTGAGCCGGCTGTTGCGGGGTCAGCGGTTGTTCATCCCAAACATCATCTCGTGTGCTTTTCCTTGAAGGATCCTCGAGAGGTGAGTGCTTTTGTTACACGGCATGTCTGAAAACCAGCTTGCTGAGTCATTTACCGTGTTTAAATAAAGTTGATTGATTGATTATTTGATAGAACTGTGCTTTATTGTTCTCGCTTTTCAGGCTCCTAATCCAGTACATTTCAGGCAAGGGAGGCCCCACATGGTGGAGCATTTGAGGACTTTGGTAGGTGGACAGTTTCCCCAGGGTGAGGGGAATTTGTTAATATTTGAAATTAGGTCTGTAACAAATCCCCAACTTGTCCCGGGGTGGGGGGGGGGGGGGGGGAGGGGGTTTACATTGACTCCTGCATAAAGAAGAGTGTTAAAACGATTTTATCTCAGAGATCACAGGTTCAAATCCCGATCAAGTCTGAATTTCTCACGCTTTGGGCTTTCACTACAGTTTAAGGCCATTTTTCCTTCGTCTCTAAAGGACACTTCAAATATGCATTTATTTCAATTTAAGATCTTCAAGTAACGTTTGTGGTCTAAATCAACATGATATGACAGAATAATGAAGTGGAAACTTCGTGCGTATCGCAGACTCACCTTTCACTGTATTGTTGACACGAATTGGATTGCCTGTGTCAAGGAAAATAGGTACTGGTGTGAGAAATATATTAGGGGAAAGATAATTAGATAAGATGTGTGACCCAAAGCAGTTTTCAGTAAAGGCAAAGCCACTTGTGACCTCCTCGCACGCCTTTCCCGCGCTTTGAGTGTCAGCTGCTTGTAATTGCTTTAAATACTGATAGGTTAATTTCATGACTGTCTGGTTTTTGTTTTGTTTTGGCCAGGTAATTACATTGACTGCTTTATCGCACAAGTTCTAGTGACAAACTTAAAGAGACAAGAAAATGAATTCAATTTTTAACATACCACATGGTCCAGCTTCAGCGTGTGAAATGTTGCTGGGTGCAAATCCGATTCTCTGATTGGCCCGATCAAACACTACGACATTTCCTTCCATAACAACCTCACCTAGCACAGCTCCGGACTGTTTGGCGCCAATGCTTAGACAGTAAAATTCACTGGATGAAAAAAAAAAAACAAGGAAGATTGCTTGTAAAGTTCTTGAGGGAAACACAATGATAAGGATAAAGTGCATACATTGCGAGAATATGTAAGGTGACTTACTCTTGTTTTCTGACGTAATGCTTGCCAAGAACTGTCAAGCCAAACGAACCTCCGACTGGAAAGTAAGACAAAAACGTAAGGTTTTGAGACGTACGACGCAAAACCTGGGTATCCTGTGTCAGGAACCCATGACCTGGATCACTCACTTGTGTTCTTTAGGTAGATGGTTATGTAAGGCCATTGATAGGGGTCCGTATCAACACAGTAACTCTCCCAAAAGCGTTCATCTACAGGTGGACCACGCTGAGGAAAGCATGAAGGCAATTTAGTGACTTATAATCCACACGATCGGCTTTATTTGCCAAGTAATAAGGTCATAATATTTGAGGAAAGTCTTAGTAATACGAACCAACTTCAGTTGAGCTATAACGGCTGAATAGACCTCGGGGTGCAGTAAGATATCCGTTGTACCTAAGGAGAGGAAGAAATCAGTTGATACAGATGAACATTTGATTTGACTTGCGTTAATTTATTGATCTCAGTTTTTAATGTCTCCCCCCCAACAATAGAAGACTAGACACTTTAAGTGTCTAAAATAAATGCCCAAAGTTAATTTCCTTTTTCCTGGGATATAATTGGGGAAATAGGACAAGAACTATGACATTTTCAGAGGCTTCAATATTTTGACATGACAACAATCGAGAGCGAAGCCTCGTTTAAATGCTGAGACTGGTCGGCACAGTCCTCATGGCTTGAACGAGGCTATTGGAGAACGAAAAGCCCAATCGGATCAGAATTGGAATATACTCTGGAGAAATATTTGAAAATTTTACCCATTATCTGTGCTGTCGGGCCGAAGTATCTAACCTTTCTTGTTTTTCATAATAATAATAATCAACTTTATTTATAGAGGGTAACAAAGCAAATTAAGTGGTAGTTTCTTCGTATTGTCAAAAGAAAGCTTCGTCTCTAAAGGCAAATGTTACAGTCAAACAGCAGTTTCATGAGGCCAAATTTATCGTCTTAGGAATAGAGATAGAAAATGAACAGACCGGCTGGTGAACGAGGCGAGTGACGGCAGTTTCAATACTCACCACTATCAACAATGGCGGATGAATAACTGGGTGGCAACAAGCCAAGATCATTGCCGGCAACGTCCTGAAAGACAATGGAACAATGTATGTTTAGATTTAGAGTAAATAAAGACTGATTAAAACACTGGCGAAACTAATAAACTCACTCACAATGCCTGTCATAGAAACACTGTACCAAGTCTCTTGGTTGATATCGGTGTAGTGGATGGGTGAATGATATTCGAATGCCTCTGGAAAGTCCAGCCAGATTTTGCCCTAAAAAAGGTTTTTGATAAAAATGATAGCCTCGCTTTTTTTTATTCCAGTCGTGTGCAATGAAAAGTAACTTTGGATTGTGTTAAACCCAGATCAAATAAAGCGGGACACAAACAGGGAGGTAGCGATGGCCGAGTGTTTAAAGCGCCAGACTCCGGATTTCCCGAGAACATATCCTTCTCTTACCACTAACTGAAGTTGTTCTGAGTTGCCCAGTTCAACTTTTCGGTAGCGGTTGTCAAAATGTCCAACATGTCTGCCTCCCACAAATTGAGATCCTTGACGGTTTGCTTCATTGGTCAATGATGTCCGTCAAAAGCCCCCAAAGGGGAGTGGTGAATTTGGGACACATTTACATGTTTTTCGTTAAAAGGAGGTGTTTATACTTGCTTAATAATTAAAACAAACTATTAAATTCACATCGAAATCGGAATCGAGAGCCAAAAGTAAAAAAATGAAAATGAAAAGCAACGTGACTCTGAACCTGAAAAAAGGAGAAAGATAAAAAGAAGAAAAGAAATGGGACCAAATTAAAGGGGCTCTGTCACGTTATTTTAGGATGTTTCGCGGAAATATTTAGTTAATCACGAGTTTAAAACTCGAAAATGGTATTGTGGAATTCCTTTACCGATAAAATTATCGTTACATGGCAAACAAGATGATTCGGAGCCAAAACGACCTTTATCCGGGCGATTTGCTGTAAACTTGAAAAACGTTACTCGCGATCGGGGCTTTTTCATGATAACTCAAATGGGATCCGTTTCAATCTTGTCTATTTATGTCTGTCTTTGTTTTTCTTTCCTTACGCTGTATTTTTTTTTCATTTGTTCAACAGTTTTAAGTGGTTATGGTACTGTTTCATTCTCACTTTTTGGGCATTTCAGTTGGGTGTCATGAAGTTACATCATCTTGCGGGACATAGCTCCCTTAAGAGGGAAGTACCGTAACAAGAAAAACTGTCAATAGAGAGCTAATTGCGTGCCCAATTAATTATGGCATCGTCCCATATCCTCTCTACCATTTCTCATTCCCACAAATCATTTCAGACCTCCCTTGAAGGAGAGTGGTGAATGGGACCGAAAGCGGCTTCATTTAGTCTATTTTACAAACTTAACCCAATTTCATTACCAACCGAAGATCTACTTACCATTCCATTGCACAAGCCAAGAGAAAACACATTGGGAACCTTGTTGTCTTGAACGAGTTGATCATACAAAGGCTGTAAGGACAAACATGACGCGAGGCACTTTACAAACTGCTTTCAGTATGACATGGTCCAAAATGTGAAAAAAAATCACCTTACCTGAACATCATCCGTCGCCAAACTCTTATACGCGAGACCAAGAATGCCTTCATTGATAGAATTTCCTGAATCAAAATAGTAGGAAAAGTAATGAGTTAGAGCGACTAGGAATACGAAAATCTATTTGAAATAACTCGAAATAGTCTTTTCGACGGAATTAAAAAAAAGGAACAACAAGATATGGAAGCTGAGCACGGTCTTCGTTTTCTGCCGAAATCCTACCTGAAGAGGAATTCGAAGACCCCCGGCTCAAAATCAGCTTAAAATCATTTGCAAAAATCTCGAAACAGTTTTTTAGTAGGAATATTACGACTGATCTAGTCTCTTTGTAACTCTACCTTTAACAGAGTAGCTCTGATTGGTTTTGTCGAAAAAAAAACTGATTAAGAATTAAGAAAACCATTGGGTGAAAAAACGTCAATGAGATTTGCAAGTTAAGCTGAAATTGTAAACAGTGACTCATATAGTGACCTCCCTGATTCGTGCATAGTACTCACTAAGAAAGAAGTCTTTTTCGTGACTGATGACTGCAAACTCTGCTGTTGTTCTTGGGCCTAAAACAATTGAGACAACGGTCAAAATAATTTCTAATGTTACAGACCAAGACTTTCGCTCAACAAAACGAGCACTGTGGTTGGTTGCTTCTTGGTCACGTGGCCCGCAGTTGTTGCCCGCTCCGGATGTTTTGCTGCGATTGTTGCAGGAAAAGTCTAAATATATAACAAAGCACTTAATGTCTGGTCCCTCGGGAAACTAGTTAGTTTTGTTTTTCCTCGACTTCGTCTCGGGAAACATGAGGACTCTCGGGAAAACAAAACAAACTGTTTCCCTCGGGACCATACATTAAGTGCACTATATATATTGAGGCAAGCCTAAAAGCGGAGCTCCTCAATTATTATTTATTTATGTTTTTGTTTACAGATATTTTTATAACAAGCCTGCCAGAGTCTGCTTATCAGAAGACAAGTCCGACCTGCTCATTACTTCAAGTTAGTCTATTTTCCCGAGGCAAATGAAAGGCTATACTATACGTAACTGAAGAGAGAACAGAAGAGCACACAGTGCATTTTTATTTTTCGACACACTCTTCCGAAACGTGGGGAGACGTGGGTTCGAGTCCCGCTTAGGGCAAAACCCATCTTTTCGGATGAGTTTATCGAAAGGTAAAAATGCACTGTGTGTGGTTCTCTTCTCTCTTCAGTTACGTCTTTCTTGTTATTTTCGCCGTTTCTCGTCTCCATTATTTCAGCCTTTTTTCCCGTACTCGTCAGTGCTTGATCTATCGTCGCTGCTCTTCGCTATGATTTCCTCTCTTTATTCGGACTCTCGCTTGATCTCTCTCTTTGGTTTTTTCTGATGCATTTCTGACCCGGCTAAAGCCCAGGCATCCAAATCCAAAACCTTAATCACTGCGCTATGACACTTCCTTAAATTCCGAGGCGTGGAAAGTTAGCAGCTATTTTAGTTTAAAGTTGATGATATCGGATCCGTGCTTTCCTAGATCTGCGACTGCGCAAAGATAATAACGGGAAGACATCCTCCTTTATCTTCTATTCTATTCTTCTATTCATGAAATCGTTCGAAAGCGACCAGTTATTACATTAGTAAGTTATTCTCTCACCGTCCCCTGGAAAAGCAACAACGTCGCGGTAAATATCACCTGACCACGCCCCTTTTCCATATTCTGTTTCAATCTGTGACAGAAAACGTCGAGCCAGTAAATAGTTAGGAGCTTTAGGTCTTTCATTTGATTTCATAAATCTTACGTAGTTTAAAAGATTCCAAAACAAAATGGTTTTGAGCTAAGGAAAAATATTGCAGATATCCGTAAGAACTTTATGCATCCCAGGGCCTAAAATAAAGATTTTATGGTATGTGGCCAAAGCTAAAAGAAAGAGGGCACTTGTAATTTCCCTGTCAATTCTGGGCTAATTGAGTCTAGTCAATAATACAACGTGCATTTGAGCTATGAGCTAATCAAACCTACCGGTATATGTTGATCTTCTGATGTGCTTGATTTCTCTGGATAATAAAATGTTTCTATCTCGCACTTGCGATCCATTTCGTCACGACAACGCGGACCTTGAGTATGACAAATTGTGTATTATTAAGTACCAAGCTTGGGTATAAGTACATAGAGTGTGTAGTGTGTGTGTGTGTGTGTGGTGGAAGTGGGGGAGGGGAGCTTGACATGATACCTCGTTGGACACACTGCAAATCTACACCCCACCTACCACCCCAAGTTAGATCCCAGCCCTATTAAAAGTGTCTCTACTCGTGCGTGCTAACAGAGAAATGAAATCGACTGCTGAATTACATTCATTTTTGAAACGTTCAGTATACTCACCTGCGATTGCCATGTTAGAAGAACCAGTATCGACAAGAAATTCCAGCTGCGGAAGAGAAAGTTAGTTATTGCAGAAATACAAAACAATATTTAATCAGGGCTTGTAAAGACGACTTGTCGGTTTAAGGGGATCTTCGTGAACATGATTCCGAGCTGGGCTCGGTTACCGAGATGAAATTGGTTTCTGTTCATATGGCGACTTTCAGTCCGCTTAAGATTTGAAAAGTTGTGACGACGCGACCATTCAGGCGTGAAAAATGACGAACAAGCCTGACAAGAATTTCTTGATATTCTTGGTTTCAACAACCTCATTTTTCCATTCAATTTATGTCAACTATCAAATGGAACTATATCAAGCTTCATTCTAGAAGAAAAGAGAAGTTAAAAACTCGGTAATGTTTCCTTCTATCGATCACGAAAATGTATTGTATTATTTTCCTCCCGGTAACCGGGCTGAAGCCTAAGTGTTCATGTGGCAAAATTTCCCGCTCGGACACCAGTCACGCCTGACTCAAATTAACTGGTACCCAGGCCTTGCGTGGCACGAGGCTTGGTTCTCGATCACTAAACACGCAAAACTTAGTAGATGCACAAAACTGTATATATCAGGAAAATGTCTAAAACAGAGCTCTATGATTATGTGATCGAATGTATTTTTTGCAGTTGTCTAGCGTATCCGCAAAAGGCTTCTTACCAATGTTTACACCCGTACTCTAAAGGCTACTACAATAAAACCTTAGTTGGCGTTTCATCATATTGCTCATAATTCGTTCGGGTATCTGGTAACAGTTAAACAGGTGTATGATTTCCTGCATACATAGAGTTTTCACAATACCAGGGTAAAATTTCAGACTAGTAACAATCAGACCGGTACGATTACTCGCGTACGAAATGATATACTGAGAGAGAGTGATAAGAGGAAAACTAGTGCAATGGAAATAAAAAAAATATCGGTATCACTCCCTCCACTCATCTCACATGATAAAACAAATGTCTCACCCGTTGCGGAGGCGTGCCAAGGTCCAGTTCAATGACATAGGCGTACGATGTACTCTACACACACATACAAAATGGAAACACTATCCTAGTGAGACAAATGAGCGAGTATAAAAAGGAAATCAGCGATTTCTATGTTTATTTAGGTTGGCAATTTCTCACTTACCCGGAGAGAAAACTCCATTTCCTCATCACTAACTGTCATGGGCACTGGAGTTGGAGGCGGAGTTGTTGTGTTTCTTGGGCGATGATGTTTGGTTTTCCGACGTAAATCAAATGACAAGGTGGTCGACATTTTTCTTTCAAATGCCAAAGGGCGTATCGCTGTGAGAAGAGCCAACAGTACGAATCCTGTTAGAACCCATCGATCGAGCATAACCGTTTGTCCTTGGATAAGACATTGAAGAGGAATCACTTAGCCTTCATATCTCAAATGGGTGTGACAATTGAGGGAAATTTGCCATTTTTTACGATGCTGAGGGCAAAGTTTTTTTTGTCCCTGCGCGAGCAGAACAACCAAATGCGTGAAATCATGCGTGACGTCACTTTTGGCACCTGCCGAGTTTTCGACACGGCATCAAACAAGCGGTAAGTAAATACAAGTACTGTAAGTCAAAGAAGAATTCTCAAGAAAGTTAAAAATTGAAGGGCTTCGCTAAGCATAGGAATGGAGAAAGGCACCAAAAGTGGTATCAATGACGGTGTGATAAGTGATATCAAATGTCCACCGAATCTTCGCCACGACGAAGAAGATTAAGTGCATGACTCATGGACTCTTGAGCAGTTTGCAGATACTGAGAAACTCGTCACAGGGATAACATTCAGTCGCCTCAATTTAACAATATCGCACTGTGAATGTCTCGGTATTTACCGGTACAACTAGGACCTTAATTACGGACGCTTTCTTTCGCTATCGGGTGGCAGCAAGAGAACCTCCTTGTTTTTTCCCTTGGTGGAAGTCATGGGGAAATAGCATAGGCCTTTAAGGAAAAGGTAAAATCGAGCGAGTTGGTACAGCTACACAAACTAGGATCTTTGACACCATGACATCTGGCCCTTGATCTCGACCCAACTGCGAAAACAGTCCGCAATGGCCGGATGCCCCTCTAATAAAGAAATAGATTGAAATATGATGTTCATAGAAATACAGGGGCACCCAACGACCAATTTGTTGTAAAATGTATCATTATACCCCAGTTAATGAAAATAAATGTTATTAAGGCATTTTCAGGTGTTTTTCAGTGTTGCTGGGAAAACATTATCTGTTCCTTTTTCCCAGCAAGACACACAAGAAATTTCCCAGCCAGCTAGATAAAATTGGTTGCTTTCCCAGCCAGCTGATCAAATTTATTTTCCAGCCAGGAATTCCGCGCGCTTTCAAATCCCTCGATGCAAAATGACCGAACAAAAGCGACAAAACCGGGACAAAACCGGTTTTTTCCGCAAGCGCAATCACTCTAACCAGCCGTCGTATGTTTGTGACTACTCTCTGGGAGAGGGAAGGGGTCCTTTTTTTTTTTTTTTTTTTTTTTTTTAGTCGTCTTCAGTCTTCAGAGTTTCTAGCCACAGCCAGCTCGGGTTGAAATGCTAGAAAAAGTCAGTAATTCCCAGGCAAAACCTCTATCAATAATAAATTTCCCAGCCAGCTCATCGAAAGGCCTGTATTTTTTGCCAGCCAGCAAGATTCCTCTGGGTAGCCTGTTCCAGGCTCTCAGATAGTCGAGAAAACGAAAAGAACTGCATGTGAAAAGCGAGTGGGGGCTTGGGTCGAGGCGAGGCGGGAGAGCCTGTAAGCATCTCTTTAAATTCTTCATTCCGGTATACCAGCTCCTGGTATACCCTCTGATTGGTCAATTTTGACAGTTTACATCAACACTTTCGTCATCATTTTGATGCACGCGCGGAGCACGAAAGAAAGAGGTCAACTGTGTCACCGAGTGTCTTAATATTCCCAAACGTACAAGCCCTCAGATTCGAGCAAAAGTTGTGTCTGTTCAACTTTAATAAGTCGAAAAAACGAGCCGTTTGCAATGCTTCCAACTGGTTTTGGTGAAAGCATAAATTTTCAGTTACTGCCGCGCGTTGTGAAAGCCCTTCAATGTTGTGATACGACATCTCTCCACACCGCTTACAATATAGCATCACTGGGTACGATATATAGTTCGCATTTGACACAACTATTATCTCCCCTGCACGCCACAATTGTTAGCATTCAACGGCGCTCTCTGAAAACTCTGACGAACGAGAAAAATACAATATTTTGTTATTCTTTCTTAAGCAAATACTTGGCTGCGTATTCGAATTCACCAGCTCGGGTCAATTAAATTTCTGCCTTCATCGCCTTCGAAAAAATGAGAGCAAAAAGAGAAAACCAAAAAAATTTGCCGAAAACAGGCTTGTATTTCTCTTGTATGTCTTAAAGCTTTAGAAGATCAAGCGATTTTCAGGAAGCGAAGGTGATGGCTACGTGTCTGTATACTGCAAATGCAATTGAAGCCATCCACACGAAATATCAATCTTTCACATTCATTATCGGTTGTCCTGATGCATCAGAGCTGAAGTTTATTGATGAGGCCATCTTATCATCTAGGCCAGAAACTTCAGTGGTCGGGTTTCTGTTTTCCTTGGAAAAGTCAACAGAGCGTCGGGAACTCGCAGCTTTCGAACTGGTCGTGTCTTTTGGTCGAATTTGCTAAATCTCCCGTGGGTGATTTCCTTGACACTCGTTTTCCGGTTGCTTTGACAATGCCTTCGTTCGCTTGTAAAGTTATTTTCCCAAAAATTGCCTTAAATTCTGGCTAACGTACTCGCACAAACGAGAATTAACGCATCACCTTTGAACAACAATAAAAGAATCGCGCTTGAACTCGCGTGGGACCACACAATGCCGCCCTTTTTCAACACTTTGACATTGACATTTTGACATGCGAAAGGTTATTTGCAAAGTGGGTGGAATGAAGAATTTAAAGAGATGCTTACAGGCTCTCCCGCCTCGCCTCGACCCAAGCCCCCACTCGCTTTTCACAGGCTGTTCCTTTCGTTTTCTCGACTATCTGAGAGCCTGGAACAGGCTACCTCTGGGGAACAGATAATGTGAGGAACAGATTCGTTGGATGCCCCTGGAAATACCCAGAATACAATTATAATCTATTGTCATTCCATGACATTCACCTTGTTAGTTTTGCCGAATAGACTGATGGCTGACAGTCATCAAATCTGTCAACGTTAAAAAGCTTACAATCTCCTTTTATCTTCGCTTGTTACACAACAGTGTCTGGAATCTCGATCTCTGTTTATTTTGCCTTCACTCATTCTTCCTTTTTTCCACGGTCTCTCTGTTTTTTCATAAAACATGGCTTAATTTAAAATAGGAACCAAAGTCCTATTTCTTAATTCCTTCACTTCGAAATCTCGAGAAAACGATTCGCTCAGGAGGGAAATACATTTGAATGGTTCTGTGAACAGTTTTTAAGCGCCAATCTCTTACAACGGCTATTTTATGAAAAAAACTCATTTTATCAAGTCTACTTAATTACTAATTAATGGTATTTCGTTCTAAAGGAGAACCCCACCTTGATTCATTCGCTTGTCTTAAGGCTATAGTGGGTAATATTCACAAATAAGTACTTGTGAGCCAACTTACAACATTTCTCCTGACAAACAAAGGAGAGTATTTACATAATCGCTTCGTTTAGCCGTTCCTCGCCATTCTTAGCTGCAAATGACTGACAACTTCAAACACAGTGGCTCTTGGTAATGAAACTAATATTACTTTTTAGGTCTCTATATCTGTTCAAAGATGTTTTTGTTTTGTTATGAGAAAACTAAAATAGTGTAAACATGTCTCCTTAATTGCTGAAAAATCTCAGAATCGTATGATGATCATGGCATCTTCGTCTCAGCCCGTCTCAGAACAAAACTACCTCTAGGTTACTCGGAAATGATCTTAATTTTCCTTAGATCTTAAACACAATGTCTGGTATTTGTCCATCCGCTGTTGTGGTCCCATTGAAACTTGCCTCGTCCACATCGAATCGAAACCTGACTCCTTCAGCGATGACATCTCTCATTCCATCCGTTCCCCCGAGCGTAGACGGCCCCTTGAGAAGAACTCGGATGATGTACGGCCGATGACCTCTTACGATCACGGGCTCATCAAACAGAATATCGTGCACGTGCTTGTTCACATCGGAAAAGAAGCTTCCTTCGTAAGTACACATCACATCATTGTGCGAGTCTAGAAGCTCCACATCGACGCTAAACGATCTTGAACTGTCTTCTACGTTGCTGATTCCGTAAAGTCCAACCCCAAGCACAGTAATGTCCCTATCAACCGTGAACTTTATGCTGTCCACGTTAGTTCCCTCGCACAGCCAATTCTGTCCATAACTTGGGAAACGCGTACAACGGTAAACTCTATGTGCCCCAGGGCGGGGGTGGGTTAGGAAACTTTTAACTTTGGAGTCATCCTTGGATCCAAAATATAGGAATATGTTAATTGTTTCATCTGAGGTCAGTATTCCAGATTGAGCTGCGTCGTCCGAGAACTCCTTGAGGGTCATAACCGGAAACCTAACAAAATAAAGTGCGCTTGAAAGCACGCTTCGTTTGTTCTCGGGTGTCGGCGGAAGAATCTTCCGATTGCACTCGGCCTCGGCCCAGTGCTTCACGGCCTTGAACAACTCTGCTTCTAACACAGTCAATGTATCACGTGTTAAAACAGCCAAAAGGGTTTCGTGGTCAATTTCAGTGAAGGAGTCGGAAGACAGAACCTTAGAGGTTTCCCTGTCAATAATTTCCCAGCATTTTTCCTCCAGTTTAGGTTCGCAAAAGTAGCGTGCTTGAGCCAGTAACGTGAAGGCGTTTTGATGATCAATATTCTCTTCCAAAAATTGCACGCAATTTTCCGCCAAAAACGGCACGATGTATTTCTTTGCCAAATATAATATCCCAAACACATTTGACGGATCAATTTTGGCTTCGTCGTAGTAAATATACCTCAAGAGCTCCATGAAGCTGTTTGGTTCGCAGTCGGCGATTTTAATTTCGCAGCCTTTCTCCGCCATTCTACCGTAAAACATGGCGTAGAATACCGGACTACTGATTCCCATAACATATTTATGAGCTGGAATCCTCATTTTTTCTGACTTGCCTACAGTAAAAAAGACATCGCTCATCAATTCATTGTTGAACATGTGTCGATTTCGTTCTCTGATGTTTCTCATTTCGGTTTGCCATGTGTCCTCGTCGGAGTGACTGGAGTTTGTATAACCCGCCATATTTTTCCTTAAGAGATTCGTTTGTGGCATGAGTTTGTTCACCTGTATATATTTGGAAAGCCACCAGTTCTTATTTTAACCCATTCAATTTCCTTCCAACCAATAACAGGAGTTTGGGGACCAAACCCAGAAAATTTTAATTTCAAATAAGACCAATCTGTTATTGATTTAGCAGGTTCCACTGTTTACTTAAAACTAAGGCCTTTACTATTAGTAAAGTAAACAGGAAATAGGATGGATTGAAATAAAAATTCGCCTTGAAACGCATGCGGAAACAGCGTGTTTAAAACTCATTGTAAGCGCATGGCAATTTCACACGGCAAAACAGCACGCCGGGAAACTTGAGAATGTTTCAACGCATTGCTGTGATATCGCAAAACTCAAATTAATGATACTCAGGCAAGAAAGAGCTATACTTTCAGCTTGCGTTCGCAACAGGAGTGTCTTTTTTTTTTGACTTGAAGGCTTGCCTTTAATAAGAAAGCCGAGCATGTTCAATGAAGATTTTAAGTAAGCGCTTGCCAATTTCGATTCTCAGTCTTGCTTGCACCGTTGTGCTTTCCACTGAATAAAATTAACGTAGGCTCTAGAGGCGCGATTCCTCCTTTAAGAGTTTTACTCTTCGGGAAATCGAGAATCCATTTTCTTAATTGTCTTGTGTTGATTCGGATAGTTTCGTCCAGCTTTTGGTTTTCTTTTTGTTAAGGGAGGGAATTGTTAGGATCTGAGGCGAGAAATGATTTATGTCGTTTTATGGACGTTCTCACTCATAATTTTCACGAATTTATACTGACGGTGTCGTCAAACAATGAGCATGCGCAATACATGTAGGAGTGGTAAACAGGGCGCCAGAAAAAATCGGGCGCCAGTCATTCTCGTTGCCAGAGGCCGCGATAATTTCGGTCAGCACCGAGAATAACGACCTCTGGCTGGTTCCAAACCAGGAAGTCCGCGAATCACGGACTTCCGGCTCGTCTGCACAATCTCAGAAATTTGAAACAATTAGTAGCTGTCAGCGGTTATCCAAATAGACCCCCACTGAGACTGCGCGTATTTCGGAACCGACCAGAGGTCGTTATTCTCGGTGCTGACCGAAAGAATCGCGGCCTCTGGGGACAAGAATAGGCGACAGTAAGAGTCGTCGAGGCTATCTCTTCGAAAAACTCAGTGAACATTAAACCAAAAGTCTACGTTAACAGCACACACCAGGGCTACTCCTTAGTATTTGGCTAGATATCTTCTTCTCACTTTTTCCTCCGGCCGAGCTTGAGCCAGTTGCCTCGTTCACGCCCAAAGAGAATTCTGGGTAATTGTGTCATTCCACGAACAGGAAATTTCTCCCATTCCCATTTCATATTTTTTTAGAAGTGTCGGGCCACCCAGTCATACCAGCAAAATATTGAGCATCGATTTAAATTTTTAGTTTTCAAAACTTGCCCAAATTGTATCGGTAGATCCTTGACTTCATCCAGAGATAGGTCAGAGAGACAACCCTGAACAGCCATGTTTTCTTCATGAAACTATCTCTCACCTCTGCTTTCTATCAAAGGCTTGCTTTTAGACATTTCAGCTTAATGATACCAGCTTGAGGGCTTGTGTAGACGAAGATGGCCCGAAAAATCGATGTTTCGTCCAGTGGTTTCCCATTCCATGTCCGGTACTTTGATGCCGATGTCAACTGCATTTTGATCGTGACTGGTATGTCTTCAGGTAACGATATGATGAACTTCTTCTTATTTTAACAGCACTCCACATTGAACTAATACGATGAAAACTTGTTGGAACCCCAAAAAAAAATAATAATATGAAAGACGATGGGACCTGGGTCGATAGGCTTGACGACTAAAGAAACTTGGTGTCCAAACCGAGCCCATAATCACAGGGCTATACAACTCCAATATTAGGTCTACGTAACGGCATTTTCACAGATCAAGCTATTTTTAGACGAGTGTTTTTTAAAAAGATTTGTTTTGCACGAGTGATCATTCCCAGTCCCTTGGGTAATAGACTTAACTGATTAGAGTGTAATGTGAACTGCTTGGGTGATAGAGCAGAGAGTTTCACTGAATCGAGTGTCGTAAAACCAAAACCAAAGTAATTACCTAAGCCAATCAAAAGCACGGATACAATCCAGTAAACCAATTACACGCAGCCGACACAAAGCGCGGGAAAATGTGCACGCGCGAGCCACGATTGGCTTTGAACCAATCACTGAGTGAAGTAACGCAAAACCAAAGCAATCCGCTAATTACTTTCGACACTCACTTGAAAATCGCTCTAATTCCTCATGCAAGACTTGTGATTCGCTGGAAAGGTCTGTATTGGTACGCAAATGATCCCAGGACCGCAAATGATCCCAGAACCGCAAATGATCCCCAAACTGTACCGCAAAATTATACCAGGACCGCAAATGATCCCCAAACTGTACCGCAAATGATCCCGGAACGCAAATGATCCCCGTTTTGGACCGCAAATGATCCCGAAAAAAAAGTGAGGAATGGCATGGAGGGTGGAATGGTCTGGATTGAGAATTAATGAGAAGAGCGCTTATTTTTATTAAAATCACTTTAAATCATGCATGGCTAGCAACAGGTTTCTGCCTCATTATAGTTTAAATTTGCCACATTTGATTATCGGATACAATCATCAAAAACTAACTTGGACGCAATTCTAAACCGATTGTGACCAGGGGCCTGTTTCTCGACAAGTCCCGATGACTTTTAGCATGTTGTTTCGAGATAACTAAAAGCGGATTGTGAAACACTTAAACCCTCTCCCTTCTTGAGATAAAGAGGGAATTGTGACATGTGAAAAGTTTAGGGACTTTCGAGAAACGGCCCACTGATCTCTTTGACGAGGCGAAAAGGACGCCACGCGGGCCTGGCTAGCAACAATCGTAACATTAATAACTAGAACGCAATGTTTTAGCCTATAAGCTTTGGTTCAACATGCAATACTGCAGTTTTGTTTTTTCCCATGTCCTTGACTAAAAGTCGTCCATTAATCAACTATGACAGAAAACGCTATCATTTGCGTAGACCTGCAATGCTCCACCGCTCTTAAATACACCTTGTGTGTAGCACTCGAATTGCCTTCCACATCTGGGACAAATCTCTCCTGTTATTTTTCCTTCGCAGTATTTTTGCTTTAATTCCTGAGCAATGGCTAGCTGGGGATTCTGAGCACTTTCCATTTTTCGCCAAAGTCACTATCGGGGAAATCTAGGACAAGCATCTGGCGATTTTCCGATATGTCGGCAAAATCTGGGACGGTCGGGAAACTGCGAAATCCCTGATCGTCTGGGATTTTCCCGACATATGAAAACTAGGCTTAAGCAAGCTTCAGACAAAGGTAAATCACCAAAGAGTCGGTTGGACATGGAATTGAGAAAGTCAGGAGTAACACATCGCCATCCTCCAGCCCCCAAAGATGGGAACTGTCTATTCCATGCAATGAATGACCAGCTAATACGCCGCGGAAGGGTCTCGCAGACTTGGTAAATTACCTCCATAGTAATCCAACAACCCCGGACGGGACTCACTTCAGAGAATTTATCAAACATGGAGCATGGGATACCTATCTGAGAAGGATGGCTATGGACGGTGAATGGGGTGACTGGATTGCTTTATGGGGCCTAATTAACATGTTTGAAATCCTGGTGGCGGTAGTATCAAGCTTAGGAGAAACGGGATTGAATATTATCCACCCCGGAGCTGGTTATGAAAACGAAGCCACTAGAGATATGGCCTTACTTGGCCATGAAGCAGAGCTGCATTACCATAGCCTGGAACCAATAGCTGCTCAGAATCCCCAGCTAGCCATTCCTCCGGAATTAAAGCAAAAATACTGCGAAGGAAAAATAACAGGAGAGATTTGTCCCAGAGTGGAAGGCAATTCGAGTGCTACACACAAGGTGTATTTAAGAGCGGTGGAGCATTGCAGGTCTACGCAAATGATAGCGTTTTCTGTCATAGTTGATTAATGGACGACTTTTAGTCAAGGACATGGGAAAAAACAAAACTGCAGTATTGCATGTTGAACCAAAGCTTATAGGCTAAAACATTGCGTTCTAGTTATTAATGTTACGATTGTTGCAAGCCGGGCCCGGATGGCGTCCTTTTCGCCTCGTCAAAGAGATCAGTGGGCCGTTTCTCGAAAGTCCCTAAACTTTTCACATGTCACAATTCCCTCTTTATCTCAAGAAGGGAGAGGGTTTAAGTGTTTCACAATCCGCTTTTAGTTATCTCAAAACAACATGCTAAAAGTCATCGGGACTTGTCGAGAAACAGGCCCCTGGTCACAACCGGTTTTGAATTGCGTCCAAGTTAGTTTTTGATGATTGTATCCAATAATCAAATGTGGCAAATTTAAACTATAATGAGGCAGAAACCTGTTGCCAGCCATGCATGATTTAAAGTGATTTTAATAAAAATAAGCGCTCTTCTCATTAATTCTCAATCCAGACCATTCCACCCTCCATGCCATTCCTCACTTTTTTTTCGGGATCATTTGCGGTCCAAAACAGGTATCATTTGCGTTCCGGGATCATTTGCGGTACAGTTTGGGGATCATTTGCGGTTCTGGGATCATTTGCGGTCCTGGGATCATTTGCGGACCCGTACAGGTCTGGTTTCGCTGGAAAATCAATCTGAAAATAAACGCCATTCTACAAATATAATGAAGTTTCAGGCCCCCAGTCATGGCCTCCTGTGTCGAATTAATCACTAAAAAGATCGAAAGACTCGTTCAATAAGGACCTCAGAAAAAAATTGTGTTCGTTTTGTGCTTGTAAATATTCTTTTGAATTTGCGTTTGAAAGCGAAGCCAAAAAGGCCCAATATAGCAGCCATTTTGGAATCATGATAAGGTGTATGTTTTCATCATACAGTTCAGACAGATGCAAATCAACTTAATTTCACCACAAAATTCATCTGCCGCATAGTGACGTGTTTCACACGAAAAAAACACATGAAAAGGTTTCTTTGTTTCTTTTAGGAACATGTTTTAAGTGGCCGATTTTGCGGTATGTTCATTATCTTAAAGCTTCGCTCTTCGAGAAGAAATTTTAATTTAAACGGGAATCGTGATGAGTCCTGCGACATTTAGCGTAACTCAGTAGGAACCTACGCGAAAATAAATTATTTATCATTTTTAAAATTTTTAATGTCTTCATTCTTTTTCCTGACTCAATTTTCGACATTAAAGAAACCGACTTCTACGAGTGTTCTAAGCGGTCATTTTCTATTAAAAATTCTAAACCAGATAACATACACAAGTTTTCCACTACCATGTCTACAAATGTGGTAAAACACCAAGATTTTAAAGCTAGTAAAAAACCGCGAGTAAATAGAAGTTGCTTTGCTGTATAAGGACCTGTATATGCAAATTTGGTAATAAAAACCAAAACTGCGGGCTTAATCTGTTAATTTATCTGCGCGAGTTAGTTCCCATCGAATTTCCCATTTTCTTCTTCCAGCCCTCTTTTATGTCGTCTTTCACTGCGTCGGTGAAAGTGTCTTTGAAAGCTCGTTCTTTGGTCGCCGCTTCTTTCAGGTATGTTAACACGGCTTCGTATTCCTCAGGGATGATGAATGCTTTCAGTTCGCCAGCCTCCTTAACATGCATCAGTTTTGGCAATAAATTACAATCTGGCAACTTTAGCATGTTTCCGTCAAGATATGCACCCGGACGTCCCCTTAAGAAGTCGTTGAGTCGTCCGAGCTCTTTGCTTAAAGCACTGCGAAGTTTGGCGTCGTTTTCAGGTTTGCTGTTTCGCATAAATATTGCGAATTTGGAATACAAATCTCGGCCGGCGTCGGTCGCTTCACTGTGCAGTGAAGGTTCGGGGAAAGTATCCTCTAAATAGGATGCTATACTGTCCGCATCTTCCATCGGCTCAAAATCACCATGACAAAGAACAGGGATCTTTAATCTTCCTTGCGATCTCCGCACAAATTCTTCCCACTTTTTTGGGTCTTTTTTATTGAGGTCAACATATTCTTGCTGGAACTTTAAATCCTTCAGACGTAAGATCATCAGGATTCGTTGGCTGGAAGGACAATCGCCCATTTCTTTATGGACTTTGAAAGGATCGTTGGAACCCTAAACAACACAAATTTCAACATTTTTTTTTGAAATTCAAAAAATACATCGGAAGCCAAGTTAGACAAAATGTAGAACACTCACCTTCACAAAAAGTGTCAAAGCCATTTATTCGGAAAATTGCGCGGATAAAATTAAGAGCGAGGAGAAAGCTGGAGCAACAACCGTCAATAAACAAAATTAAGCCTTTCCACCTCCCAGTTGGTAAAACATCAGTCGTTATCAGGTCACGCTCATTCAAATACAACCGCGCAAAGATCAACCGGCAGAACAATCAACCCATCCTATACCTCTGAAATGACTATTATTGACGATTCCCAAGTTTCTTTAAGGTGATTCCTTAGTAATAGAAGTTGTCGTAAGATTTTTTTAAAACTTTTCTCGATTGTTCCCTATATTATGGTGACTCGAAATGTGCAATCAAAAAAGTAGGTCACCAAGCTCGTTTGAGAGACATAACTTGCTCAAGTTACTCATTTAAGCATTGCGCCTTCATCTATCAAGAACAAGTTTATTCCATCGGTTCAGGCTACGTTTTGCAAGAACAGGAAGTACAGCTTTGACGTAATTCTTGAAATAACAAAACAGGTGAATTGTGTTGCTCAAAAGGAATAATTTAATGTTTGTTTTATGGCACAGGCACAAGTCTTGAAAAGGCACTGACTACAAATGTTCTTCGGGTGCGTGATCTCGAGGAGACAATTTTGTGTCCACGAGTGATGGCTACGAATACTATCTTTCCAGTAACTTTTTTTTCTGACGTAAATTTTTTGTAATTTTTTTACAGCGCAAAGAAGATCAGTAAGAGAATAAAATTATGCCAAAAAAAAGATAGGTCACCAACCTCGTTTAGGAGAAAACAGAAAGCAAATCAAGCTCGACCCCTCGACAACACGTCTCCCCGATAGCGCGGTTTCACTTTCACTGTCGGACTTAAATGTTCTTTAGCATCATCAAGGCTATCACTCGACTTTTTGTTTTGTGAGAGTTGAAAAAGTTTCTTGTTTTGCTCTTTACTGCTTGTGCTCTGAAAACGGCCATTCTTCTTTATAGCGAGCTTTCCCTCGCGAAAGGTCGCCATTTTGAAATGTTTTTGGCCACGTTCGATATATCAATATTCACACATGGGTACGAGTCTTTATGGTTTAATTTAAACATTTTTTTGTTTAGAATATCCGTTGAGACTTGTGAGACAAAGAGCCATGAAATTTGACCATAAAGCCTCTTAGCCATGCCTGAATACGAACGGGGCTTACGCTGTGTTATGCGCAGAACAGGATGCGCAGTGCAATACTAGGGAATCACCTTAAAGTAACTATTGCTGGTTTTCACTCACGTGATCAACAGCCTTGTTTTTCAACGAAAACAAAAGGAAGTGTTTGCATAATAATTGAGTTAAATTCCCGGAGGATTTGGTCGGGGCACCAACATGGCCGCCTTTTCTTTGTTAAGGGGCACCAACATGGCGGTCGTGACGTCATGTGAAAACCGACAATTATCGTCAATTTAGGACGCTTAGCGCTTGATAGGGATTATGGGAAATGAACATAAATACAAATTTGCAGTTTAAACAATTTTTTTAAACGCGTAGCTCGATCTCTTCAAAAACTGTCGATCGTCATTGTACCAGAAGAAGACTGGTTTGGCCAGCCGAAATATAGTACATTACTTAATCAAATCTACCTTGAAGTTGTATCGGCTCTTGCTCAAAATATTTAGTTTTCAACTTGTAATTCAACTCGTAATTAAGCCAGTTGATCCAACGTACACCGACAGGAATATTGTCCACAGTTGCTTGCTTCAAAACCCTGAACAAGGAGCACCATTCTTAGCTTCTGGCGAAAATTAAATCCCGTTTCCAGTGCGTACACACTTCCTGGGTTTCCTCATATTCATGAAACGAAATGCGGGACCCGAAGCCAAGGGAGAGGAACGAGATTGCACGAGATGTTGTTTTTATTTTTCAAGAAACTACCAAACGAGAAAAGAGAGCATAACTGCAAAAGAACTGAAATTGGCCATTTGCTCGACGCACGTTGTTATTCTCCGTTTGAAAACTTTCCGTAGGCTGCGACAAAACCAGCTTTTCTATATGTACATAAATACGAAACGCCGATTGGATAGTAGTTTAGTATCGCGTTTAGGGCCAACGGCAAACGTCAGGCTGAAATTTGCCTTTTGCCAAAAATCAAAGAAGCGTGGCGATGTTGATTCATTTTTTGTGACTACTCCTCGTTGAGAGAATCCACTGATGTTGTAGTCTGCGTGGCAACCATTTCCGTGGGGTTCCACAGAGCAAAACTTTTTTCTCGGTCAAACACCGAAAAGCCCGCTTCCCGGTCTTTCTCACGGAATGCGCGAGCTATTAATAGAGTAAGTGTCAGTAAACGTAATCTTCAGATAGTGTTAGGTATCGCATTGTCTGGCTTTGACCGACACGAACGCTTGTTCTTTGCATACCGTATTGTTATCCTGGGAGCTTTTACATGTTATTGTTCAAACAATCAAAGGAATGATGTCCAATTTTCATTCTACCCTACACAAGTAGTCACATGTAGTCCTAGACTATCTAGATGTTTTTACCTGTTATCTACAGTTATTGAGAAATTTCTCAAAAGAGATAAGTTAGAATAGGAGAATTTTCATGCTTCTAAAGCAAATAACGGGCTGCTGTTTGACGTTTCACGTAAACACGAAGCAAAATCTATCGTCCTTCCATGTTATTGGACGCCATGTGTTAGAGCGAGTTTCAATTGAGTGTCGTAAAACCAAAACCAAAGTAATTACTTTGGCCAATCAAAAAGGACTAATACAATCCGGCAAACCAATCAAAACTCGAAGTAATTACACGAAGCCGACACAAAGCGCGGGAAAATGTGCACGCGTGAGCCACGATTGGTTTTGGTTTCACTTCTGATTGGTTGAAAAAATGGCGCGAGAACTTTGAACCAATCACTGAGTGAAGTAAGCAGAAACCAAAGTAATTATCTAATTACTTTCGACACTCAATTGAAAACCGCTCGAAAATAAATCAATATATACTAAAACATTGGATAGCATTGAGGGCGCGCTCTGATTTGCTACTCAAACTCCGAATTTCCTTTACTGTTCACATCCGAGAAATTCGCTCGGGATTTGCCCCCAAAAGTATTGTACTCGTTGCAGGTACCATCTTTGTGCTCCGCGGCAAGGTAAATATCCACCTCAAGCTACCGACACTGAGGTGAATTGTCATTGATTATTGACTGATTGATTGAGGCGGACACGAAAGCGAAGACTTAAAAGTTCGAGCTACATTAACACCTCCGCTGTAGCCTGTTCCAAGCTCCCAGATAGTCGAGAAAGGGAAAGAAATGCGTGCGAAAAATGTGTAGGGGCTTGGGTCGAGGCGACGCCCCGACCCAAGCCCCCACTCACTTTTAACACGCAGTTGTTTTCGTTTTCCCGACTATTTGGGTGCCGAGGAATTGCGAATACGCGAACCTCAGCGGAGGAGAGAGAGACCACAACAATCATGATCACGGTACGGTTGATAACCGACATTTAGTGCGGAGCCGCTCAGGGTAGACGTGCTCCAAAGTTGGTTGGCGCAGTAGCGTTGAATACCATAACCATTACGAGATTTCGACACATGAACCAATGGGTAACGCAAACCCACACTTCGAGCAACTCAACGCATACATGTAGCTAGCGTAGCAGGCGGTTTGGTGTGCTTTTCGATACAGCGTCGGCGCGAAAACTGGACAGAGGTCACTTTAACCCCAATCTCGACCCCACAGCTCTTCTCTTGACTTAGGGAGAGAAGAACTCTGGGGAACCCTGAAACAAAGTGTCTTCTCATTTGTTTTCGTGAAGAACAATCAAAATAGGCTCTAATTGGTGCATTCATGTTAGCAGGAGAAGTGAGCAGGCGCGGTACGGTTCAAATAGCCAATTTTTGGCTATACGAAGCCTACGGCGCATGTTCTCCCACATAGAGTTTCCCAGAGCCTCGGGTCAAGTACAGACACAAGACCCGAGGCTCTGGTGACGAGAATGACTTTAACCCCAGCACTTGCCTTTTCTTTTGACCTACGTCCATCTTTCGCGATGATTATGTAAGAAACACACACCAAACCCCCTGCTACGCCAGCTACTCGGCACAAAAATCCACATGTGCCATATCCAAGGTTACAAATGAAATAAAACGCGACATGTTTGCACTGAAATCCACCACTCTTGATTCAAATAGCTCCGTTATAAAGGGGGCGAGAGTCGGGTTTACTGTTGCACGGCTCCTGTCCACACCTTGTATGTCCGAATGGCTCAGGTTGGTAGGGAGTTTCACCAGAAACCCATAAGGGTTGAAACGTGTAATTTCACGGAAGCATACCGTACGAAGCATGCCTCTAACACCGTAAGTCTTGTCAGTCACTGTTAACTTTCAATTGAATTTTATTATCACAATCAGTTGATACTGGTCTTCGTTTCCTTGACATAAACATTAGAAAGGAAGAAGTGTACCATAGATTAAGGGAAATGAAAATGATCATTATCGTGGTTAGTTCGTGGTATTTTTCATTCCATAATTTTACAAGGAGCATTGCGTTTTAATATTAAATTAATTAAACACTTTCATACCAGCTCATCGAGCACATATAGCTATTTTTTGAAATTGTGAAAATTCTATCTAATTTTACAAAATTAAATGTTCTGTGATGAGAGAAACGTACGTGCACTCTGAATCTGTCAAGGCTAACGTCATATTTTCCCATCAAACATTACAACAAAATTATTATAGCAAAATGGTTACGTAACCGCAGCCTCGATTTTTGACGGTCACTGGACTGAATGAAGTACAATTCCGGGAGTAATCTTACGAGTTCATCTCGAAATAGCAGCGCCTGAGACGCAAGGCAAGGCGTCTTTAAAATCAAAGTATGACTACTCCCTAAATCGTACGTAAGTCCTGCTTGTTGCGAACGGTGTCTTTTTTTTAAGTAAAAGAAACATGGTTTCTAATCACTCGAGCGAATGCCAGTAATAGGCCTTGCTCTCCCCAATTGACCAATACACAGTTGTAGCTAGGGCGCCAGGCCTACGAATGGAAACGAGGCTGCCGGTGACCCTATTTTGATACAAACCTTTGTGCTTTTCTGATGTTAATGTAAACTAGTTTGAATTACAATTTACAATTTACATGATAAAAGCAGTGAGCTCTGTATCAATACGATGTCACCGGCAGCCTTGCAGCAAGCAACTGTAAAATGGGCTATTCAATCCAAGAGGTGTAAAAGGGATCCTTTTAAACCACAATTTCCCGACAGGAGGCTTAGAGGAGTTGATTTATGCAGCTCCTAGGTACAGGATTTTAAATTGAAAAAAAAAAGAAAAAGAAAACTTCGCAGCACAATTCTAACATTTTACAAACTACATCCAAGTTCCTCTAATATCCCAGAGTAATTGACAATGCATTTCATTCTATTTCCTGACAATAACCATTTTTTTAACTTAATCCATCCACTCATCTTCATCATCCTCAAATTCAGATCCACTTTCTCCACTTTCACTGTCTAAAATGTTAAATAAAAAGTCAAAAAAATTAGCGATGGCCTTTTTTCAAGTTCGCACAGTTTGCTGTTTTCAAAACCTTGCTAAAAAATTTCACAACGAAAGCTCGTCCTGCTAAATAGTTCATGTCTCCTAGATATGGGTCTTCAGGTAAGTTACAGATGTGAGTACTTCTTCCACACGTTTTCCCAGTTTTGACCTAATACTCTATCCTCAAGTAAATTAAGGCACGGGCCTCAACCTGGCCCCAAATTATTGTACAAAAAAGTAAAGGGGTGGTCTAACCTCTGAAGGTTTAGTAATAACATCCTAAGACTTTCGCAGACCAATAATGCCACAAAAGTTTTTGCATTGATGAGGAAGACGTATGGAAATGAGGTCACGCGACTTGTTACCGCCACAAAACTCAAAATAAAAAACGGCAACAGTTTATGCTAAAATTTACTTCATTTCGCTACTATTTGATTACTTAAAATGGTAAAAGAAAACGAACTGTGCTTGGCCTTTGTTAAATGTCTTTAGTTTTGAAAATATACGGCATTTTGTACTAGTGCCTAGTCCCCATGGAAAATGATTTCTTCATTCGGACATTTATTAAAAAAATTATCTGGAAATGTCCGAGCACAGAAATGATGTACCCAATAGTGTTAACATCATAAAGGTAAATCCAGCCACCAGAAAATGATAAAAAGTGTTGCAGTTTAGCTGAGAAGATTTTTGTGCTAAAAATAACTTTGACATGTCACGTGATAATATATCATCCTATGTAGCAGTTAAAGCTTCACATCTTATTGCTGCTAACGATGTCCCAGAATTATTCCCACCATGTAATAGGAAATGGATCAATAGTTAGACCACCCCCTCACTTATTTTCATAAAATAGAGCTGGGCCCAGGCCTCAAATCAACTAAGTCTGAGACTTGTCAAAGACATCCTGAGGGGTCCTGAGGGCACAAATCAACCTTCAACTTCCTGCAACAATCACAATGATGTAAGGACCACAATTGAGCAAGGTAAAGAAAGAATTGTAAATGGTTTGAACCCAGGAGTCATATCATAAAGTAAAGTACGATCATCCGGGTGAGTCAATGTCATCTCAAACAGTCCTTCTCAGGACTACACTCACCCGGACGATCGTACTTTACTTTATGGTAAAAAAAGAAGTAAAACAAGACCCCTTTTAAATTAAGGGCTTTTTTGTTCTGACAATGGTATCAATGGAAGGTAGCAATGTTCCCTTAACGCCCACGGTTTGTTTATTCTATTTACAAAATCAAGCTATTCAATTGTATTATATTGAGAAACAAAACAAAAGAATTGATTGAATTGATTGCAACGGAAGCCAAGCAATTCTCTTCTGAATCCTTTCCTTTCATTGAACTGAATTAACTAAGTTGCTAACATTATAACATACCTGATGAATGAGTGTCCTTCTTGATATTCTCCAAAGCCATTTGAAGAGCACCCAAAATACCCCCACCATCACCCCCTGGGGCAGCTTTGGGCTTTGCTTCAGCATCTGATACCTATCAAACAACAATCACAATGTTATAAGCTTATACTGAATACCAATGCAATCTATTGAATTTCAGAGAACAGTTTTCCTCAGTATTTTACATAGTTTTCCATGAAAGTGAAGACATGACAAGAACACAATATTCATAATTCGGCCACAATCTTATTTTTGATCTAATAGACCTGTCCTCTTGAAGTAGCCATTATGCACTCACCCGTTTGAGCTGAACACCCGTCCTGATATCGCTTAACAAACCACTCCTGCCATCACTGCTGATTGGCTTTCTGTCACTAGGCGAAACCTTCTTCAGTGAAGTTCCTTGGTGGATCTGATTAAGCAAGGAACCACGCCCACCACCCATTCCATTGAAGCTAGGAGGAGGCGGAGGAGGACCACCTGCTCCCATAGGAGGGGGAGGTGGGGGAATTCCACCCAATGGTGGAGGAGGGGGTGGTGCTGGTGCTGGTGGGGGAGGTAGTCCTGATGGTGGAGGAGGAGGTGCTCTAGACATAGGTGGGGGTGGAGGTGGCCCCCCTCTTGATGGTGGAGGGGGTGGAGGTCCACCACGAGATGGTGGAGGTGGTGGCGCTCCAACTCTGGAAGGGGGTGGAGGTGGGGCACCACGTGAGGGAGGAGGTGGTGGAGGTGGACCTCGTGAATGAACTCTGGATGGTGCTGGAGGAGCTGAAAATAAAAGTAGTTCAAAATGTAATAAGCACATTCAAAATATTGTGAAAGCTGCGGCTCAGGTCAAAAACTTGTCTTTTCCTGTGTTTAAAACTAGAAAGATGCTAAGTGCATCCCTGAATCTCCACAATGTTTGTTTGTTCTTGGACAATTTGAAGCTGGCCTACTGTTACTGAAACCTGTCATGAAAAAATGAGGTATGAAAACTTCATAACCTTTGTGAAGGTCAACAGCTTATCAGTAACAACGATAGCAGTAGAGCACAGGTGCACCAATTTGTTAATTCTCTTCAGCAGTGACCTTTAATGCTTTTATGGATCATTTCTAGACTCTTTTAGAGACATTAAAATCACACAAATCATTACCCATTTCCGTCAAAGGCAATTTCTTTTCCATCTCTATTTCCCTTGTGACATTTTCAATTCCACCCCTTTTTTCCACAAAGTCATAAATGAACTTCATGGTCTCCTTCGTTTGTTTCTGTACATCTGTTACACCAACTAAATCAAAGAGCTTCTTCCAGTTGTCATCCATCTGAACATTGTCAATCTAAGACAAAAAAATTTAACAACTGCATCACTATTAAATGGAGGTTGGATGCCAAGGATATGTCCAGGGGCTTCCACTGGAGGCCAGCCAGCCAGCCAGCCCCTTGACTGAGTAATGCTTCCATGGCCAGCAATCCCCACAACCCAGCCATGAGCCCCCCCCCCCCCCTCCCCACCAGGCATCCAGGCACCCATCACACTGATGGGTGAGGGGAGGGGAAGCAAAAGCCCAACTGTACAGGCATGGCAATAATGGCTGGCAAAATGTCCGATGAATTGCCTTTTGCTTTAAGTGCCACTATGACGAAAATCGCATCTTTTCTATCGAAGCCATTTTAAGACATAAATAAGTAGCCCGCATGAGAAGAAAAATGCTCTTTACTATTTCCAAATATCTCTTTTTGTTCCAGAGATATTCAAGCTTTTAAAATATGCAAATTAGCCAAGTGATGACCTCATGCACTCAACCAAATTTTGATGAAATATGATGAAAAAGGATATCTCAGCCAATTTGCATCAGAAATGTTTGATTCTTTGCAGTAAGATTCTACTAAATGTGCTCCACAATTTGAGCTTAACAGTTTTGTTACCATGGTAACATACTGGGTTCCAGACCTCTCCAATATTAAAGGCATTTCTGGCCACCTTTGGCGTTCTATTTTCATATTTGCAAATGGTGCCTCATATAAATGATCTAACAAGCACATAAATATGTTAGCTTGAGTTTGTGGCCTTGTTTAACCTTTTTTGAGCTGAAAATCACTTACATATTGAAATCAAGTGGGTGGGGACTGGAAAAGAGTGGGTTGCCATGGGAACACAATGTTTATGGCCGTAGGTGTGTTTTCTGTAGAACTATTAGCCTACCAAGTTTCAATGGTCTGTGCTGCAAAGTGGTGAAGATAGCTCTATTTATATACTTGATGTAATATTGGGTTGAGTGTATGACATCATCAGTCATCTCATTTGTATATCTTACACATTTTTCAACCTTAAATATCTCTGGAACTAATGCAGGTATTTGCAAACGGTAAAAGGCATTTTCATTCTTTCATAGAATTCTCTGTAATATGCCTAAAAAATCATGAGGTAAAAATTTGATCATAGTGGCACTTTAAGTGACTGAATGAGTCTGCGCCTGTGCCAAATACCGCTGACTGCTCTTTGATGATTAACCAGCCCAGACCACTAGTGCTCTTTGTAAATACATTTAACTGCATTTATTGAACATCATTTCAAATACCTTAAATTATTGGTCTTCCCTTAAATTCCACTGTTAAAATTAGATACAAAAGAAATAAAATGCGAAGTGCCTTGGAACATAGAAATAAGAATGGCTTTTCCAAAACCTGCACATTCATCAACCACAACTTCCAAATTACTTAAATTAAAACTCACTGAAAATGGCTTGAAATGGCATGTACTAAAATCAGGAACACCCGGAACACTCCAATTTGGCTAACCCTAGGCCTCGCTAGGCCTTAAGTTGGATTTTAGGCCTAGGGTTAGCACACCGGAACACCCTAGAAGTTAAGGGTTAGCCAATTGAGGGCTAACCCTAGGCCTAAAAACCAACTTAAGGCCTAGCGAGGCCTAGGGTTAGCCAAATTGAGGGTTTTGGGTTACTTCCAGGGTGTTCCGGAGTTCCGGGGTGTTCCTGGTTTTAGTACATGCCGCTTGAAATGATCTTAGTAATCAAATGAGTTTCTTGTTAAAGTAGTACATGTAGTTACTGTTACTCCACATGACTTCCGCAGAGTTAGGTTTGTAAAAATTACATTAAGCTTCTGTTCTTGAAAATAATATTCTCTGCCAAAAAGAAAAGATCATTATTTCCACTGTACCACATTCTTTGTCATGACTACCATTTAAGGATGAAGTGTTGCTGTAGAGTCGGCCCTTCTCATAAAATAGTCTCTAGCGATTGTTGAAACTGGTTTGGAGCCACCTGACACCCTCATGAATCATTTCTCACTTACATCAAAACCACCTTGAGGGTCCCAGCCAATATGTCCAACATGTCTGCAAAATGGAAAATGATGGTCCATGAATTTGATAAATGCAAGGTGTCAAAGAAGTTCAAAAGGAATAAAGAAGCACAAATGCACAAAACCTTCTATGACATAGACCAACTTACTGAAAGTTCTCAGGGTTTCCAATGTCCTCTTTTGTGATTCTCCTTTTGCCGCCTTTCTTGTTATTGCTTGAGTTTGACTTGCTCTCTTTCCTAGTACTTTTTTTCCTCTGCATTGAGCTATCAATGGATGAAAGACTGGTTTGGGATGGTGAATGACTCATACTAGTAACGTTCTCTGTGAAGAAAAAGATTATCAGTTTACTTCCACAGCAGCACCACACTTTTTTGTCAGTAGGACTATCGCGATAAGACTGATCCCAGTTTCAGTTAGTACTAATTTGGAGCAACAGACACAAATTGAAGCAATTTTTGTTCCCTTTAGGTCATTTTCTATACATTTTTATTCTTTATAACTCACACCACTTCTGTCAATATGTGACAAATCAAAATCTACAGTGTACTGCAGTCCACAACATTGAATTTATTTTGAAGCCGCCATGTCGTCTTTGTCCTTTTTTGCGTTACACAGAACATGTCATTCCAGTTCAGATTTTGTTGGTTTAGAACCAACCAGTTCAGGTTTCGTTGGTACTTTTCACTACAGTGCCTGTATCTTCATCAAGGGTTACTACTTAACTCCTTACTCCCGATAATGCAAACTCTGGATAACTCGAACCTCTGGGACCAGTGAGAGTGTCTAATCGGCGTGGGTGGGTGGGTCGTGGGTCCCTAACCCTAACCCTAACCCTAACCCTAACCCTTTTTTTATCAACGACAGGAAATTCTCGAAACAGACAAGCCCTAAGCCAAATTTGGACAGAGCACTGAGGGAGCGAATATATATATTTTTTTATCTTCAAACAAACACGACCCACCACCCACAACCCACCCACCCACACGATTTAGCCTCACCTGGACCAGTGAGGAGACACCTAACAGCATTTGTTTGGTGTAAAGGTGATAGAATGTTGACATCACAACAGTGGATTTGTCAGTAGCTCAATCAATAATGAGCACTGTCAGCAAGTTGAGCAACAGGCCAGTGGTTCAAAACATTGCTCAAAATCTTTTCTCATTTCCTTCCTTTTGTTTGCTAAAATTGAAAGTTTTACATGCTGTGTTTCGTGATAACAGATTCATGGATAAAATGGGTCAATAACATCTGGGTCTACTCAAAGCTACGTCCCCTTGAACTCAATCAGTCCTGAAAGTGAGACTAACGCCAGACAATTTTAGCCCTCAATGTGGGCTGCTGGCAAGGATGAATGGGTTAAAGAGCAGTAAAGCTCACCACTCGACTGTACAGATGCTCTCTTGTTCGTGTCCACATGGCCTCCGACAGCTGGGGGTGGAGGTGGCTGTTTGTGTCTGGATGAATTGTCTCTTCTCCTATCTGGAAACCAATAATAATAATTACGTTTCAAATAAACTTTGTTTTGGAAAATCAAATCCATTCCCCAAAGACTTAGCCTTTTAAAAGAACTCAAATAAATATGTCAGCTCCTATTTCAGTTACAAGGTGTTTCATCGACTTGTAGCACGATTTACATGTACAGTAGTGTAACACAGGTCATTTCTATCAAAATGTTTAAAATATTCCCAAACTACCATTACTCCCTAGATATTGTGTAATTAACATCTCACAAACACATTTGGTGAATTTTCTTTGATTATCTACTGTTTACAGCTATTTCAGGAATTACCCAGGTTCCTTTGAGGGCATGGCAATGCAATCGGCATGGCACCTGACATGCAAATCCATTTTTCACTTTTTAGCCAATGATTTTTAATAAAAATACTGCCCCCAACATAAAATGAGTGGTTACCAAGGACTTCTTCGATGTTTGTTCACATTTCTTGTGCGATTTCAGCTTGCAAAATGATTGCATTGAACGTGGCGGTTATTTGATTGTTACACTTAAATAACATTTTTCCGATGCATTTTTTGGCAAACGTTTTTGTTTTATTTGTACACAAAGCTACCACAGTTAAGGGAATGACTCAAGACCAATAATTGAACTGTGTTATTGCATGAGTTCAAGACCTTTGATACACCAGAGGCTGAGATACAGACTTTTGTGTGGGTAAGTAATATGTCAATTTCATTTGTCAAACTAGTACAACAGCCTTTTTTCTGAACATGAAAACTTATTATTTCTTCATTACCTTGAGATATCTGTGGAAACCTTTCTTACTCAATGGTAAAGGTTTGTGAACTCTGTTCAGAGGAATGATCTTTTCTTCTAGGTGCGTGTGAAAGTAGCAAGCCTTACCTTTGTATGAAATGGAGCTGTTTCTGACCGTGAGCGTAAAAAATACACACACTCAAAACAGCAACTGGTGGTCAAATTATATTTCTGGTTATTTGAAAAATAGACACATAGAATTGTAATTTTGCCTGTTGTGTCATTTTGCCCCCCTAAATATTTCTGCTTGATTCAATTTTCTAAGTATGACTGTGTTGAGGGCAAAATTTTACTTTTTCAGCTACTTCGTGCTAAGAATCTGTTGTGCGTTACACTCTGATTCTTGCATCCTTCTTGTCACATCTTGGATTTTTTTATACAAAGGTTCTCTCAAATGATAAAATTGTAACATATCATTAAAATACACCATTGTTGAAGCAATCTACATAGTTTGAAAGAATTCGGTCATTTGTTTGCAAAGATATTCTGAAATATATTTCAGCATCCACTGATGTACATGTGTATCGTGCTACAAGACATATTAGAAATCACTTTTATTTAGCAAGAACTTCTAGCTAATGGCAGGAGCAATAATATTTATTAGCTTTATATTAACACCTCAAAAATGATAAATTGACACAAAAAAGAACACCAAAGTCACTTGATCTTTACCCAGTCGTCTTTGCTCCTTCGCTTTTAACCTTCCCTCAATCTCATTGTAAAAATTTTTGGCTTCATTAATTTCCGCAAAGTTAAGACCAGCATTGTAGTTCTAAAAATCAAATAGTAATAATTATTATTACTGGGGTTCCTACCCTTGACCTCCTGCATAATTGTAATAATTCACTCTTATTACAACTATGGAGGAGGCCATGGGTTCAAACCCCAGTCAGGCCAACACTCAGGGCTTTAAAATAACTGTGAAGAACGTGCCCCTGTGTAAGTTCATCTGCAAATGGTAAGACTTCCAATTTTCTTGGATAAGTACTATAAACTGTAGGCCGTGTCACATAATATACGACTCTGCAGGGGCCACAGAGTACATTTGAAAGTGGGGGGGCTAGGTTCACACCGCAGGAAAAAGGTTGGGGGGAGGGGGGTGGGGGCAACCCAGCCCCTCCCTCTCTGCAGCGCCTGAGTGGTCAACAATGAAAAGACTGTTTCAAGTGTACTACTGATCGATTAGACCATATGAATATCCTTGGATAGTTGTCAAATTGAAGGATTGCAGGTATCTACTGTAGCTTCCCGCTGTAACTGGTGGACATAATAGTATTTTGTCACTTCCCATTCGGATGACACAACATCATGCACATATATAGGCATGATGGATGTCCAAAATACGAGACGTTTGACTGCTCTCTGTAATAAACAGACGCTAAGTGCAGAGGAAAGGTAAGTGAAAATTTGGGATATTTTGCTTCATAAAACCAAGCTTACATCGCCTGCAAAGGTGTAAAAGTACGGACGCGAAGCTGTGTACTTGAACTGGTTGTAAAGTTCCTGCTCCCATTCCAAGCTTTTGGTCTGAAATATAACGCAAAGCACTTTACAAATAAAAAACAAAACTACCAACATTTCCAAGGAAAAATGTCAAGCATCAACGGGCTGGATAACGATTGAATCGGTTCACAAACTCACCGCAAGACTGTACATTCGAAGAAAATACGAACGTTTGCCATTATCTTTTTCGAAACAAATAACTCCAGTAAGTTTCTTCTTCCATCGGTTTCTAGATTCTGGTGGAGCGATGTAAAGTTGGGCGACAGATGTTGCTAAAGTCTGAAAAAAAAACACACATTTAATGTAATTGTTGCATTACGAACTGAGTGTACAAGTTAACGTTTCAAACGAACGAACTTACCGTACAGCGACGGCCAATCATCTTAAAGAGTTCATCATTTTCGTAAGATTTAAGGCAAGAAGACGGCCTGTTGAAGCCGTCAGCTTTTGGCCCTGACATATTGTCGCCCTGAAAGCTCCCTCGTTGACCGAAATTATGAAATAAACTAAATATGATGCGGCCTGACTCTCTTTTCAGGAGTGCAGGAAATCGAACCAGGTTTCATTCCGGGATGATGTCACTCATAGTTCGAAAGGGAGGCTGTAGGCCCACAGGCAACCCATGTCGTAAGCCCCAAGCGCCTCTGTGTTTGGAAAAAAATTGTGGTCTTCAACTCAAATGAGGAAGCAAAGGAGTAAAAAAGTGACTATGGATCTAGATTCGCCAAGACCTGGACTCAAAGATGACAAAGGTATATACCAAGGACAAGAGAAAATATTATTTTAATATTATAGTATTTTCTTTTGGCAAGGGTAAGACTTATTCACATGATTTCTATCTCAAGTAGTTCAAAGCAATTAGCCTTCTTGGGCTTCTTCCCAAGTATCTTTTTAGTAATATTGCAAAACATTTTAGAACCAGCTCTCTAGGAATTGTTTCTTTTCTTCCGGAGAATTGCGAGAGTCGCTTACAAAGTTCAATTCAAACAAAGACAAAAGCCGCGTTTTTTTTAGCATTCCACAGTAGAAGAGGGGGCGTGACTTCAATGTTTTCATCTTTCCTATCACCAATCTGGAAACAAAATAGCCTCTTGTTATTACCTATTTTGCCAAGATTGCAAAGCTATTGTTAAGCGTTAATATACACTTAATGTATGGTCCCGAGGGAAACTCGAGTCTTGATGTTTCCCTCGACTTCGTCTCGGGAAACATCAGGACTCTCGGGAAAACAAAATTAACTAGTGCTTTGTTATATATGTAGACTTTTCCTTCAAAAATCGCAGCAAAACATCCGGAGTGGGCAACAACTGCGGCATTCCGGTCGGGATACATTTGAATTTGATCAGGGGCACGTGACCAAGAATCAACCAATCACAGTGCTCGTTTGGTTGAGTGAAAGGCTAGATATATAACAAGGCCTATAGTCTCTCCGATTTCCTTGACAACATATCGTTTTCTGAATCAATCTCAAACCGCTGTAATGGTAGCATCTTGGCCTGTAAATACAGCGTTGATGTTCCTTGCGAAGTAACTCTTTTAATAATGAGTTTCTTAAAGTATGTGCTTTCTTTTCACCTTGTCATTTGCAAACAAGTTTTACTTTTGTCTGTGCTTGTGCACAAACGCGACTTTGTATGTGCACTCACATTTTCTATGGCAGATAGATTCGTAAGGTGTAATATTGTCCTGTAATAAGAATTCTTTCTCGTATACTCTTCAATTTTTACCGTTGTTGCATAAATTTGAAGCTTCTTTGTACCCTTATGGAAGTGAGGGCTTTTTTCCCGTCTGGAGGATGTACAGCTTACTGAGACCGTGACACTAAAGAAATAAAGAAGAAACAACTGACCTTGGAAAAAGTTTCACTATATTTTTAACAGCTGTCAAACAACATGCTGGAAATGGTTTGAACCCAGGAAGAAGATAACTTGACGGAATCTGAACGTTCGGATGAGTAATAATAAGAACTCTGTTTGTTTCAAATGTCAACTGTATTTAGCGCTGGAGCACTAATAGGAAACCAGAATTCAGTTTGGTTTTTTTCCTTATTTAAATTTTGTATTCCCAGTGGGGTAAAAATAACAATAGCTCTAATTAGCATGAGACACGAAAAACCTGAAGGATTCTGGGAATTGTAGTCAAATGGCGTCATCAAACAAATGTTCTATTGGGGGCACAGTACAGAAATCAATTCAACTCATATCAAATCGTAGCTTGGATTTTGAGGAGAGCGAAAAACCGGAGAACCCGGAGAAAACTACTCGTAGCAGAGTAGACTGATATTAAACCAACCCCAACCTATGTGGCGCCAAGTCTATAGCCTGCAGAATAGGCGGATTAACAGGGCCAGCGCGATACCGAAGCGCGCGCAAAGCGAGAAATTTTTTCTTGCCTCCCTCGCGCTTTGCGCACGAGCTCGAGTATCGCGTTGGCCCCGCTACTCCGCCTGTTCTGCCGACTACCAAGTCTAGGAATCGGTGGGAGGCGAGTTCTCTCGCCCATGCGCCATTTCTGCTCCCGATGAGAATTAGCCTCCCACACAGACGTTCTTAGGGCTTTGTTACACGTTCTTCCCCCACTGACGTCTGCTGAAAAGAAAAACCACTTCAGTTTGTGGATTACTGACCAATAAGAGGCCGCTTTCCAGTTTGGGTAAACTCGTGTTTTGTATGGCATTCTTTCGCAGCATGTGATTGGCTATGCACAACACAATTAGTCAATGCTGACTGGTTTCTTTAAATAGTGAGCAAACAGCCATTGACCGGAAGTGGTTTTTCGTTTGTGACTGACGGTTCGACAACCTGAGTGAAAAACATTACTCGCCGTCAATCACCAACCCCTTCTCGGGTCTGGCTTCACAAGGAAGACAAAACTTAATTCACCCAGGCTTGCTGAAAAGCGCGAATGTAGAACACACGAAGGCTCTTCTGTTCCAGGGTTTAAAGTGATGGAGATATGGACGATCAAGTCTGTAAATCACCAAGGGCGCAACCGTTGGTTAATTGAAAGATGCTCTTTTGCTTATGGTGTAGTCTGCGTGGCGGGCGTTCATGAAGGAGGAAGGGACTAAATCAGGGCAAGGAATGTTTGAATGCGCGAGAACGAGAAGAGCACGCGACGTTTCCTTGCGCGTTCCTCTCGTTCTCACGTATCCACATTTCTTCGCGTGGAGTTCCCCTTTCATTTCGAACGCCTTAATACCACGCGCCGCTATCACTAATAGGGAGTTTAAGCAACGACGACGGCTACGGCAACGACAACGCCACAAAGTAGGAATATGATTGGTTAAGAAAGGAAAAATACTCGTACAGCACAAATCTCCGTGCATTTCTTTGCCGTACTCCAAAAAAAAAGAACGTGAAATCACCCAATTTTAGGCTTTGACGACAACGTGAACACATATCAATAGCCAATCCAGTTGCAGGATAGTTCGCCCGCATTGTACAAGGTGAACAGAACGGAATAGAGCGGTTTTCAATTAAGTGTCAAAAGTAATTAGAGAATTACTTTGGTTTTGCATTACTTCACTCTGTGATTGGTTCAAAGTTCTCGCGCCACTTTTTCAACCAATCAGAAGTGGAGTCAAAACCAATCGTGGCTTGCGCGTGCACATTTTCCCGCGCTTTGTGTCGGCTACGTGTATTTACTTGGAGTTTTAAGCGGTTTACTGGATTGTATCCGTGCTTTTTGATTGGCCAAAGTAATTACTTTGGTTTTGGTTTTACGACACTCATTTGAAAACCGCTCTAAGTGCGAGCGAAATACTTGCGATAGCGCCTACGTTATGTTATGGAATGACGCTTTCGTTGGCGTCGTCTTTTACAACAGGGAGCTTTAACAACGACAACTGCGACGGCAACTAAAACATCACAAATTTGCATATTTAGTAGGCAAAAACAATCTGTTTGCACGCTCTGCACGTGCATCTTTTCATCTTTGTCTATTTCTTTGCCGTCGTCTGCAAAACAACAACGTGAAATTGCCAAATTTGAGGTTTTATGGACAACGTCAGCACTTGGAGATAAATTTTTTCCCCTAATTTAAGCGCTGCTCATAACGGTTTCATTCCTGAGTGACTGCTATACCTTTGTCATATTAAAAAGCTTGGAATAGTCTCGAAGTGATTGCAATAACGCGAATTTATGTTCTTAGATGACGTTCTCGTTGCCGTTCCCGTCGTCGTTGGTAAAGCTCCCTAAAAATATGATAGGCCACGAACTCCAACATGACTACCAAACTTAATTGTTTAATTTCAGTATTCAATATTCTGCTTGTATTTAACCTCCTTTCAAAATTACGAAACAAAGAAAACAAGACGAAGCTAGGAAAATTATCCTGAAAGCTACGACCACCAAACCAGGAGCCTATAAAAATCCAATACTACAATTGTAGGTCTATGTATATAATAGCATTTTCACAGATCAAGCTATTTTTAGACGAGTTCTTAACGAAGATTTGGCTTGCACAAGCGACCATTCTCAATTCCATGGATAATAATTTCTCATGCAAGACTTGTGACGATGAAGTGGAAAGGTCTGGTTTCGCGGAAAAATTATTCTAAAAATAACTCGGTCTGTAAAAACGCCCTTTCACAAATAGAATGAAGTTGTACGCTCCTCCAACCTCGTTCCCAGGGGTCTCCATTGCCGTTGAACAAGAGACCCTGGGAACGACGTTGAACGCTCGTCGTGAAGGCCTCCTGCCTGAAAAACTTTGTGGTCAAGACTCAATATTGATGTCTGGAAAGAAAAAGATCCTTTGAAACACAGAAGTTGGATTATTCACCAGGCTCCAGTTGTTCAAACGATGGATAGCGAGTTATACGGTGGATTGCGTTATCCACCTTTTGAACAAACGGGGAAAGAATGTTAGTATTCCGAAAGACAGAGCGGCTTACAGACGGGCGGACAAAAAGCATCGAAGTTAAGAAAACGATGAAATGTTGATATTCTTTTAATTTAATACCCTGGCCCGGGTTGCTCGAAGCATGGTTAGCGCCAACCACCGTTAAATACCATGGAAACTCATAGGTTTTTTCTTAACCAACGGTTAGCGCTATCCAGGTTTCGAGCAATCGGCGCCTGGGGAACAAATCACCGATGTTTCCAATTAACACATTTAAACTGATTTTGAGTATAAGCCAAAGGCTCCGAAAAGTTGAAAGAATTTCTCTTTCCTTGATTGACATCGTTCACTCTTACAAAAAGACAGGTGCATTTTAGCATTTTCTCTGCATTTGCATTGGACGTCAAATGGTCGGCACAAAAGAATATCATTTTTTTCTGAATTGTTTGAAGAGAGGATGTCTGCTTTTGCAAGACTGCTTGTTACTGCTTCTGTATTCCAAATACATCATGTCATCTGCTCCAGACATGGAAGCCATCGAACCTTGGCGACGGGACACGAGAGAACTCTGCAAAAAATAAGACAACTTAGAAGCGACGTCTTCTGATATAACGCATGCTATAAAACCACCTGGATGTAACCGTTCGTATAACCCGATGTGCCATAAACACTTTCCCTACCCATACCCCTTCTGTGACCTCCCCTATCTAAGCTCTACGACTTCCCACTGAGCACACCCTACACTGGCATATTCTGTCGCGTGAACGTCCCTACCCTTACCAACGATCCAGTCACAAATGACTCGACTGCTCCTCTCCTATCTCATCCTCATTCCAAAGATCCTCTTAACATGTTAGCGTAGACACACCCGAATCATGCACATTCTCTCGTGTGACCATCCCCTTCCTTGCCAAAGGTCCACCACTAATTAACAATTAGACCTTTCGCCCGCAAGGGCTACGGGCCAATACGGGCCCATGAGGCGAAGCCGAATGGGCTATTGACCCGTGGCCCTTGAGGGCGAAGGGCTCATTGTTAAATATCACTGCAGCCATCCCCTCTCATCAAACCCTCATTTATCAGTGACCCTTAATGGTATATTAACTCACTGATGAGCTGTTGCGGCTTATCGAGTCAGACGCCACTCTTTCCTCTTCAGCGTCTGCATCACTTGCAGCAAGAACCTTAAAAACAAAGATTTCGTAAGCATACGGCGCGCATACAACCTTTGCACCGGACGCTCTATGAACGGAATGAAGATTGCCAAAGGAAATTTCGAAATTGCTTTGGTTTTGCATGCCAAAGCTTAGTGATTAGTCAAAAAAAGTTTCACTGCAGTTTTTTCAGACAATCAGAAGCATGAATTTGACGAAGCGTCTTCTAATTACGTGGCAGAGGAATAAGACGAGTGTTAGTGATTGGCTGAAAATTCTCGCGCCATATTCTCATACAATCCAATCAGAGCATTGTTCACACCTCCCTTAGCATTAGTTACGAACATTTCTCCTTCCTGACCAAATTCGTGACCTCTGTCTTTGTCTGCTTTGATTGGCAAAAATTATTACTATGGTCATAGCTGGTTACGAAAATAGGAGAGCGCTTTTGCAAACTGGCTGAAGCGAATTTTTCCCCACCTGTTGAAGAAGTTCTTGCTGTTTCCTTTTGTCTCCAAGTTCTAAGTTCTCCTGTTTGTCAAAGACAAGACGACGGACATCTTCACATTTCAAAGCACTTTGGTTGAATGATGAACGCGTGAATCAAAGTAAAAAAAAAAAAAAAAGAAGTCATACCTCCTCCATTCCGGCCAGTCTTGTAATAACCTGGTCAGAAAGATAAAAGCATAATTGTAACATTTAGCCCATAACGTCCGGCTCTTTAGGCCGAAGGGGTAAGGTTGCAATCGGGATGAAATAGTTCAGTTCCTTTCTCCCGTCACACTCTTTTGTCGTTTATTTTGTATCTTGCTAACTTTTCATGATTATATGCACCTACATTGTATTATTAACATGGGAAAAAATTACTTAAATATAAGGAACGTGAAAACCATTTATTCAAAACTAAGCTACAAGCACTCAAGGAGACGAAGATCCTCTTACCTTGAAGCTGTAGCCTTGATTCACCAAAAACCGCTGGCGCTTCGCAGAGTAGTACATTTCTTCCGTGTCCTGTTAAATGACGGTCAAGAGAACGTAGCAGTTTATTAATACTTGTTCAGTGATGGCTTTTGCTTTGAACTGCTCCGCGCTCCTGCGATTGGGTTAAATGCCAGAGGCAAGAAAAAAAACAAACAAACTACATCTACAAACACGTTTTTTACTTATTCGTACGCCTGTTCCCGGTCAATAGGCTAGTTTCGAATTGAACAGCAACAAAAGGATAGAGTCGAGGTTCAGGGGAATAATTAGCATTTAGTTTTGTTCAAGATAAGGAAAATGCAAATTATTCCCCTGAACCTCGAATCTGTTCTTTTGTTGCTGCACAATTCGAAACTAGCCTGTTGAATGTTGCGCATGATGCTATTAGGCAGCTTAAGCAACCGGACTGAGGACGGCATCGGCAACGGCAACGGCAACGGAAACGTCACAAAACAGGAAAAGGCCATTGCTTAAAAGAGGAGGAAATAGTCGTGCTGCACGTGCAGCACGCCAGCACGCATTTTAGTACATTTCTTTTATGTACTCCACAAAACAACAACGTGAAATAACCAAATTTTAAGTTTTGACGACAGCCTTGAGCATATAAGGCCCGTTTTTAAGCGTCGCATTTTACATGTGCCGCGGATCAGTGAACCCTTCATTTTCTTCCTTTACTTAAAAACCGTTCGTACCATTTCATTTGTGTCATAGTTTGCCTTTTCTGCACAGCGTGAAAAAGATGGACTATTCGCGAAATTCTTATGAAAGCGCTAAGTTATATTCTTCCTAGAATCCCAATGAGGAAGGCCCTCATTTTGACAAGGAAAATTTCCTAGCTTTTTCAAGCATATTAACGAAATGAGGCGGTCAAAGAACAGCACGTAAGAAGGCATTAGGTTAGTCCTCCAAATATTGCTTACCGTCGAGACAAGCGTGTAAAAGAATGCGTTGTATTCCTCGGCAGCCATGTCTATATATACAGAGAAAAAGTATTTTGAATAGGCACAACACGACCAAATGACATTGCAGGAAAAAAGAGAGACCGTAAACGCATTTCTGTATTTGTTTTTGTAACAGTAATGTGTACGACTGCAATAAAACTTAGTGAAAAAACGACCTTTGTTCCGAACTGTTGCTTTTATTTAGAATCTTTCGGCGGTTTCTTCTGCAAGCGCAGACCTTTCCTTTCTGCCAAAAATCCGTCGTGCTTTTGAGTAGAAACTACCGGTGGTTTCCTCAAGTGAAATCCGCCCGACGTTTCGAAGCCCTGAGGCTGGAAACCCTTCCCAGATTTGGACCGGAGGTTCAAAGTGGATAAAGGACAGGAAAGGAATAAACTGGGAAACTGTTAACCCCGCCAAATTTCAACGGGAGCGGGAGACTAATAAGATTTCATGGCAAGTACTTTATCACCTTTTTTAGCTCGCAGAATTCGTCCAAGTCGCTGAGCTTCCTAAAAAATAAAATAAAATAAAATAAAATGTTAAAGGCAGCCAAACTTCTTTAAATAAACATATAGACTACCACTGGATTAGTAACGGCTTTGGTATTATAGGAAGCGAGACAACCCCAACAGAACCAGACACTAAGGCCCCGTCCACATTAATACGCTTTTGGAAACCTCCGGATTCCTGAAGACGCATAACAAGATCTGCGTCCCCACTAGCGTTCTAGAGATCTAAAGATGCGTTTTTGTTACCAGGCTTTGTTTACGCGCCTTGGTGTACGGGAAAGTGAGGCATGCATACGAATACGACGTTACGTGTATTCGAAAACCTCCGTTTTCGCCGAGCACACTAGAACGACAGACCCGGCTCCGTTTTCGTTTTTGCTGTCACGCTAGAACGATAGACATTCCTTTTCAGAAGTCTCCAATTTCAAAGGCGTTTTCGAAAACCTCCGATTTCGATCGTTTTAGCTTGTGTGGACCGTCATATATAAACGGAGGTTTTCGAAAACGCATTTGTGTGGATGGAGCCTAAGGGTCCAAAAAGTCCTGCCTTTGGACTGACACTTTAATTTCTGGACTTTTCTGAACAAATATAAACCTGTAGGCCTTGTATTCGCAAAACTTGTTCATAAGCTTTTAAGAGCGTGCAAGGGTTAGGGTTAATCTCCCACGCCGTTATTTGGGGCTTCACGCAACGCTATCTCACTTGTTTTTCGTGACGCACTTGAAAACGACTGCACAAGAAACAAGGTTCAGTCAATTACTCCGGAAAATTGGACGGATAAGGGCCATGAAGTTACATACAGTGAGAAAAAAGTCAAGTCAAAAGTTAAGGGGACTTTACAGAGTGCTGAAAACAAGCAAGGTTGTTGTTGTTGTTGTTGTTGTTTGTTCATTTATTTGTTTGAGCAGCTATTCAGCTGATGTGGACCTGTTTCACCCACCCACCCCACCCATACACTCACAACGGACAGTCACAACACCGGGAACTTCATCCCTTCCTCTTCTCGAATAGCATGTGGGTTCTTTAACGTCCCATAGGGAACTTATTAACATGGAAGATATTTGTGAGACGGGGCCTACGGTTTATAGTCCTTATCCAACAGACTGATCCGAGTAGACTTGAAAGTCTAACCATTTGCGGATGTGCAAAGGCCGCAGCACTTTGTTCTCAGTTATTTTAACACCCAGAATGTTGGTCCGGCCGTAGTCGAACTCACGACCTCCCGCATGGCAGCCCGATGCTCAACCAAATGAGCCACCCGTGCGCGGTCAAAACGCGAGTTAACTTTTCAGAGAGTAAAAGGTAAACAGGATATGACAACATCCAAACCTGTCTCCTTGATCCACCGTGCGACGAAATCTAATAAAACAAGAAAGACGAGCTTATTTATTAATTAAGCTGATGTCAAAGCCTTGCGTGTAAAATCTTAAATGGAAGTTCTTCATAGCTACCTGAATTAGAACATTCGCTTCAGGAAGATCAAAAGAATTATCTCCAACCTGCAAGAAACGACAACGCAAAAAATACGCTGTTATCAAACGAGTGAGTGATTGAAATGTGACCTTGACCAACGGATTTACTTTACTTTTCGATTCCAAGTTTGAGGAAGGACTGAAATGAATAGTTAAAAGTTTAATACACG
>NC_090883.1:37113412-37115912 GCF_036669925.1 Montipora capricornis
GACGCTAATTCAATTTGTAAATCGGGTGAGATTTGCTTCAAAAGTTAACCCGAGGAAATAATGTTTGCCATCAAAGTTGTTCGAAAAATTTGAGCCGCCATCTTGGAATAATTGCGACTGTAACTATTGCCTTTTTGTTCTGACGCAAATAGCTTCTGCATAATATCCGCACAGCAACCATATCGGGTCGCAGTTATTCAAGATAGCTGCGCCCAGCTGGGTAGTCTGAACGTGAACAAAAAAGGGTTCTAATGTTCATGTTTTTCTGAAACAAACGCTTTCTTTGTACAATCTGCTAAGCCACCATGCACCTTTCTCTTTCTTGTTCTGATGTTCAGATATTCTCGGTAAAACTCAGGCGTCATTGGGCACCAAACCTTAACAAAAAAGGAAAAAAAACAAAGCACGTATTACGCTCAGCCTGCTGGTTCCCACATACAGGTTATTAAGACGCCCAGCTACAAACTATCACATGGAATAAAACAAACCTACCTCTGCGCACTGGACTCGTGCAATAAATCCGTTGTTTTGCAGTTCCATCCAATTGGCTTCATAAAGCTTGGGTCCAATGAGGAAATTCAGGTCCTACGAATAACAAGGATAATAATTGATATTTTTGCAGAGCTAATTTTTTTTAATTACCGTGCAGCACGCGCCCGCTTAGCACACACGTGAGCCACGCACGCGCGCGCGAAAGACCAATGCGCATGTGCGAAACGGGGTTTGTCTCGGAACGGTCTCTATCTGACCTTGTGGACGCTCAAGGAGAGATAAAGGCAGGCGCCTTCCTTCTCGCCCGTGCGCCGCAATTTCTTTGACGCCTGCGACGCAGACAGCAGCAACTCATAAAAAACCAACCGCACCTGGATTTTATCATCTTCACGAACCAGTGTTGCTGTCAGTCCCAGCTTGCAATGTGCTTGGACAACTATTAAAACGCAAAAAGAACCAAAAGCAGAAATGTTGCAGTTTTAAGTATGATCGCTTCAAAATCGTGTCACTTTTGTTTTAAGGTCTTGATTTACAAGTTACCTGTCAAAACTCGTCTGAACTGTTTAGCTGGTATCGTGTGAACCTCTAACACAAACAGAAGGTAACCATTATTGAAAAGTGTTTTCACTTTCTCAACTAAATCTACACACTACCCAAGCAACATTGACAAACACGGGTTGCGATTTTCTTGCGATTGCAATTTTTCATAAAGTTTTAATCCCACATTTGTGCGATGAATCGGCTTCCGCCGATCCAAAGAACTAGTGAAGGGACGGCGGCAGGATGGTCAAATAACACTTACTATGACGAAATTCAGCGAATAGTTTGTTTTCTTGGTGGCAGAAGTCATTAAATAGGGAGCTCAAGCACGCGTGTTTTTGAGACGCAGATGGCAACTGGAAGAGAACATTTCGCGTGCCAGGACAGTGGTATCTCCCATATTTTTATACTAATCATTTCTAATGGAGAAAAGATATTTAGCACTGTAAATGTGGTTGTATGAAGACAAGTTAAAAGGGAATTCGGCTCACTTCCGGTTGTCGTCCGCCACTCAAAAACAGCTCCTGAATCTACACCACGATTCCTTTTATCACCGAGAAGAACCGAGCGAAGACTAAGGCGAATTGCGCGCCCAAGGATCCGTCCACACGTATCAACGGTTGTTTATCATTTACCACAAAAATCCGGAAATTTCGGTTTGAATGTAAATGGTAAGCCTATTTTGGTCTTCCCAAACGAAAAATTTCCTGAGAAAACGGGATTTCTTAAAAGATAGTCAAAAATTCCCAAACGGAATTTCCAAACGGAAAACGTGTAAATGTGCATTCCCCCATGATTTTGCCTCCCTCCAGACTCCCTCGGTAAACGTGAACGAATTTTGCAAATGGTACACGCCTATCCCAACTAAATTTCCCATTCGGAAGTTTTTACTTACCATTTGAACAAACCTAGTAACCGACCGGTTTCTGCTTGTAAATGGTAAACAACCCTTGTTTTTGAATCCGCAACTTTTTCTTTCCGGATACGCCTTCCGTCTACACATATCCGGCGAATTCGCTGGCAAATACGGAACGTTTTGAATACGCTGTCCACAGTGGATATTTTTAAATCCGCTATGAATCCGGGACCGTGTGGACGCCAAATCCGGATTTTTTTTTTATCCGGATGACGTAACAAGATCGAGCCCAGTTCCTTACCGTGAAATCAATTCTCAAGATGGCTGCCGAGGGCTTCATAGCGCATGCTCTGTAACCTCCGTTTCCTTGAGGAGTCCTGAGTACTAGTGAGTGAATCCGGATACGTTTCGGATACGTGTGGACGGGCAAATTCGATTTGAATACGCTACGTGTGGATGGAAATATTTTTGAATCCGGAAAGAAAAAGATGAGGATTCAAAATTAACCGGATACTTGTAGACGGGGCCTAAATTGCGCAAGTTTTTCGGAGACATGCCGGCCTTAGTTAAAACGACAATACAAGCGACAAAATATAAAATAAATACTTCCAT
>NC_090883.1:37120912-37128412 GCF_036669925.1 Montipora capricornis
TGTGTTTTGAAAGGCAAGGAAAATATCTGGTTATTTTACCGACTTTAAAACCTGTTCAATCACACAGTAAGAGTTCCCATACCACTCACAAAGAGAAGGTCTCACATATTAAGCACTCAAAGAGAAAATAAACAGATAAGGTGGAAGAGTGTGGCTTTGGGCAGGAATAATTTTTTGTGAACTTCACAAAATATACTTTTCTTCTTGTTATTGATGTTTTTTCTCAACGCCCACTAGTTGCTACATATGACATCAAAGTGAACTCATCATCTCAATATGACGTTGTGAAATGTATGCATGCATGCCTACTACCAAGTGAAAATAACATAACCCTAGCATGTTTACTTCGTCTTAAAATAACTGAATTGAAATTCACATATCCCAAGGGATAGATCAGGTAATCCTTGCTGTGAGTTTTCGTGGTTGCTTGACTCAGGAAGAGTCTTGATCAAAGTACATGTAAACTTAGGTACTCAAGTAATGTTACTGGTAGGTGAAGAAGAGCAGAGATTAACAAGGATTGCAGAATTTACTTTCAGTGGAGGAGGAAGGGTTTAAGGCTAGACCCAGGGGGGGTTACAGTGGGGGTCCGGAGCCAGCTATTACAATAGCTTTCATGATTAGTTCTGAAACAAGGGAGCCCAATGCCAAACACAACAGAGCACATCCTCTACTGATTCAATGATAGTAAAGGTTGTATCTGGACATAAGGATCTGGGAAATCTCCTTTGCCACAGGAAACTTTAAGTAAAGCAGGGCCTTAGAAGTTTGGAAATAAAACCTGGGAATTCCTCTCAAGATTAGGGACTTAAGCTTAATTCTCTATGGTGTATCTAAACTTACTTCTTTTGTAAAGTTTCAATGTGTTCCTGAGCCACCTCAAAGGAATATGTTTGGCTCTAAAAGAGAAAAAAAATACAAGTTTAGTTTACAGACGACGCCTATAGAGATTCTGATTATCCTTTTTAGTTAACATTACCTCTACATCCACTAAAAAACGTTGTCCTCTATAACCAATTGACTCCTAATAGTGACTCAGAATTCAAAGCAGTAAAAAAACATGTGTTTGCATCAATGAAGATCAAAAAATAATGCTGTAGTTTTGTTGCCAATGGCCAATGAAGTGCACTGCAGATATTCTTTGTTGTTTGCAGCCAAGGATGGAGAGGATGGAAATGGATTGAAACTTGAGAAAACTGGCTAATTTTTTCAAGTTTGGAGACGTTGTCCTCTGAAAGTCGCCAAAAGTTAAAATACGAATTATAGCTCTTTGTGCCATATTATATTTCGTATCATCTCAGTGAGATGTCAGGAATGTTTAATACACGTGTGAGCTAGATTACTTATTTAGATTTTTACCCAGTTTTGGCCTAAAAACAGGAAATTTAGCATGACATTGTCCCTTTAAAGGGTGAATAGGATAAAATTGTGCACACACTTCTTCTTCATCCTCATCCTGATCTATTTTATCAATGTAATCTGAGATGTCTGTTGGAATAATTGATGTAGCTTCTGATGATTGATCCTGTGAGACAAGTCAAAAATAATATCATTATTCAATACAAATCATACCATAATTATTTATCCCTCAAAAAAATTAAAATAAAATAAAATAATAAAAGTAAAATAAGCTCCTGCTTATTGATCTGAATTAATGTGTTTCCGTAAGTAACTAGCAGAAAAAAGCTTTCATAAAAATTCTTGATTCATCATCACTTTCATCATCGATGCAAATAAGGTAACCCATTTAGGGTTCTCAACTGAACCTGTACCCCGTAACACCTGTCACATGCGTCACTAGTAAGTGTTACAGATAAAAAAACCGTCTGGATCAGTAGATCATTGAGTCAATCACTTGCAGTGTTCAGGCCAAAAATAGCACAGCAATGGCTGTTCAAAATTCTACAGAGAACCCTGGTTTATGCGACATAAGTTGCTACTGTAACAGTAATAACATTATTAGGCAATAAGGGCAATAAGTTTATTCCATGTGTACCTGTTCATTTGCTTGGGAAGAATTTCCATTAGCTTCCTGTGGTTTGTTCAGCTACATTAAAAAGTACATTATTGTTAAAAAATATAGAGCATTAATAAACCACGAAATGAAACACCAAACACCATGTATGACCCCACCAAACATGGAATACTAACCGACAAAGGTTGGATTTGAGCTTGAATATCATTTTTGGCCTAATTAGACCTAAAACGTTATTGCTCCTAATTCATTGAGATTAAGATCAGGATTCAGATGAAGAATGAGATAAATTAAGAGCAATAACGTTTTAGGCCTAATTAGGCCTAAAACAATCCAACCTTTTGTTGGTTAGTATCCAATGTATGGTGGGGTCTGACATACATGGCGTTTTGGTTTTGGTGTTTTGCAATGTCCAAAAAATATACCTCATAAATTCCACCTGACTGACAAATCATTATAAATAATATTCATGTCTCTCTATCTGCTGACTCTGATCAAGGTAAAATCTGACCCAAGGCTGATTCAGGACATCACAAAAACTGAATTTAATAATAGTATACTCAAAATGAAGCTGATAACGATGAGATGATGATGATAATATTAATAATAATGATGATGATAATTATATGATATACAGTTTTAGCGAAATCAAGACACAAAAGTACTGTCATGATGATAAACCAACATTTTATTCTTTTCAAACAAGGAAAAGTTTTCTACTGTTACAGTGACTGTAATAATCAACTAGAGGAATCTTGGGAATGCAAGGGGTGCGCATAACAACAGACTCCCCAACTTACCCTTAAGTTCTTAGCCAACCAGATTTAAGATAGTGAGTGCAATGTATAATAAGATTTAATACAATAATTAATATTATAATTAGACTATGATCAGTCTCTACCTTCAATGACGACTTTCCTCCAACAGTCGACTTCATAAGTTGATCCTCCCCTAAACCAAGTTCAAGGTCTTCACCTGTTCGTTTGCGGCATTTCTCAACTGCAGAATCTTGCAGAAGATGCTGTAGAACTTCCTGTCAAATCAGGAGACAGCTATGATTACAATGTCTTCTAAAAAGCATTTTAAACAACAAAACACAGTTAATTAACATGTACTATGACAAAATGTTAGGGAAAGCAGATTGAATTTCACAGTAAAAAATATTTCAAGGTTCTTGCGCAATTATTATTTGCACTACAGATCTCCTTTACATACATTTGTACCTACAACCAGCATCACATTCTTATATTACTCACTGGAAAGTTGCTCTCAACAAAGTATCTGTTGTGTTTCAATACCAGTTTCACTTTTCCATAGCTTAGTGTGCAGATCTAGAAAAAGGCAAACAGTAAAATAATAAAAAAGGATTAAGGATTTCTTTTATTTTTGTAAAGACTATGCAACTGTAACTTCAAAACTACAACTGTTACAATAGTTTATCTTCCAGTTAAGAAGATTACCACATGACAACTGCACACCTTAATAAACTGGATTATTCCATCAGGAATTGTAGTCTTGCTCAGCCGACGCAAATATTCAATGATATCACTTGTCTGGATTTTGAAAAAAATGTATTAATTTAATTAAGAAGCTAAATATTAAACCACGTTTGCAGTCATCACATTGATTTTGCAGGCCATCAGAGTGTGACGGAAAGAATGTTCTAATTCTTTACCTGAAGACCAACAGATACAGCAGCATACAGTGAATATGCAGTCAGCCTACAACAAAAAGTGTAATACTGTAATTTAAAAGAAAAAAAAAGCCTTTTGGACCTTTTAGAAGGTTTTCAGGTCTTTGAAAAAAGTTTTAGTCGAATGATCTGTATAATGTAGTTCAAACAAGTCAGAGCCAGTACCTTAGTCTAGAATCTTTTAATGTGTACAGTCTTCTTGGATGTACTGTACCTTACAACAATTGGGCCATAAAAATGACTCAATAACAGCAGGGCCCAAGAAGATATGGTATGCCCGTAAGACAGTGAATCAATAAGAAAATTATTAATACCGGTAAATTTATTACAATATCATTTTATTATAATTCAACTGAAGTCAGCAGAGTACAAATAACACCCAAAACGAGTACAAATATCTAACAGTATTTGTACTCCAGAAGACCAGTTTTAACGATAAAAAAATCAACAGTAAAAGACAAAGTTTCAACCATTATAACTTTGGTAATTATCAAGTGAATGGTAAAACTGAAACAGTGAATATATACGTTGTGGTTTCTAAAGAAACGGTGCTGGCTGCATCAACCAGAAATGAAACAGAAACGGTGCTGAGAGATGAAAAACAAAACTTTGGTTTTATCAAACAAAGTGGATAATGGGCAAATTAGTGCCACCATACGAATTAAAGATCCATAAGCTGACATTTCATTTCATTCTCCACCACTGATGAAGGGCTAATGCTTAAAATGCCATCTCACAAATTTCTTTCATACTGTGAATATACCATAATCATCTTGTTCTCAAGATAAAATTAAATTTTGATGTCAAAGCTGCATGCCGTATTGGTGTCAAACCAAGACCTCTATTCTATTGCAGCTATGCAAACATAATTTAATAACTGCTTATCCTATCACTAAAAACCAGGAATTGAAATAACCAAATTATTTGACACATTTTCTCCACGTGTATACCTGTATTCATGGATATGCTCTGGTCTACAAACAGGCTGTGAAGAAAGAGAATTCAATCATCATTGACAATTGACAAAAGATTAAAAGAAAAAAAAAAGCATGAATTTATTAATTAAAACATGATTTTAAATTTAACTATTTCTTTGAACTTCAGAAACAAGCATGTTAAGGTTTCTTTCTGCACTGATCTTTTCAAAATTCCTATTTCTACAATATGCACATGTTCCGTTACAAGGGCTTTTACATGTTTATGTCTGCACATACCTCTGAAATAGCGATGAGAAAATCATGAGCATGTTTGTACACAGGAGAAAAAGACTCTAAAAAAATGTGTCCATCAGGTGCCTGTTGAAAAAAATAATTTATTATAACCATACCAAGAAAAAATAACAAATGAACTCAAAATTACCAGACGAGTACTCTATATGCCAACACCTTATCTTAAGAACTCAAACTTACTCCTGTGATCAATGGTTTAATATCTTAAATAAAATAAAAGGCTATGCAAAAATTCAAAAAAATCGTGGCATTTAGTCAAAAAGCTTTTCATTTTCATTTCAGTTGGTTTCTGATTTTACCATATCAGAAGGTGGTGAAGAAGTCTTTAATAGGAGATCGGCCTAGAAACTATACAATTAATTGGGTTTTAGGGTTTTGGGTTGCTGGTGATAAAAAAGTTAGAGTTACCGGTAAGTATTTGATGTGCTTTTAGCCATTTGGCAAAATTGCCTCCAATTCACTGCGTCAAGAAGTGTACGCTTGTATGTAAACGTTCTTGAATAAGTTTATTCAGTAATAATAATTGTGATGTGTAGAAAATGAACTTATTACTTCTGTATAGTAACTGCAGTCTGACAGTCTCTACATGAATATGTACAGTTACCTATAACTCACCACCCAGAGGGGTCTTGAGGCATGGTCCCCTTTCAGATTTATCAGTTTACGATAGTCTTTGCCTCCAAACTCATCCTTTTGATTGAAAATATTTTATTCAGTAAACACTACCTCTGGAATATCAAAATAATATCAAAAGCATAATTATAAAACATTCAAGTACAATACACTCACTTCATTTGCTTCATCTTTAACAGCAGCGGCAGATGACTTAGGAGCAATCTCCACTGTAAAAAACATGGAAAAGGGCTACCATTTTTGTGTCAATTGAGAAACGCAAAATATTTTTTATCAAAAAGCACTACATATCATGTAGTGCAGACAAGTCTTTATATAATTATATATCCCAGCCCCAATGAAAAATCTCCCAGGATCTTTGAAAATTATTTTCTTAATCTTTGAAGACTCAAATATTCTTGAAGATTAAAACTCTTTAAAGTTCCTTAGTAGAATCTTTCAAAGATTGTTTGCTCAAGGTCACATGCAAAGATCCTTAGGCTAGTGATTTCAGGTAAATAAGGATATTTACAATCACTTACCCTTTGACATCCAAACTGGCCTAAACTGGCCAGACTTGCATGTAGTATTTTACCATGTCTAACGCTAGACGATTATACTCCTCAATGGGGAACCCCTGGGAGTCAATGGGTTAAGCATCTCAATAAGATATGCAGAGAAGAAATACAAAATAATCTTAGACTGGTAACCCTAACCCTTTTTCAGAATTGACCTTTTAAAGGAAGATGAAAAGAGGAAAACCTACCAGTAGATATAAAGTTACTGTATTAAATCAGGAGGAGGAATTCTGGATTTTTTAATAGGACGAAGACCACAGCATAGTTTTTGAGAAGGGAACTCTACAATTCCCTTTGCAGACAGGACGGGACTACAGTCCAATTTTACATGATCTACCGGAATTAACATTATACTGAAGCTTAACAAGGACAATGAAAAACAGGTATAGAAAAACTCCACTGATTTCAAAGAATTTGAAGGCCAAAGGTAGAAGTGTACCTCCCAATGGACAGTGATGGTCTGGACAACCTCTCTGACCATTTTTTCCAGTTATCTTCCTTTTTTTTTTTCACAACATGTGGCTAGTTAAATGTAACATCACATGGTGGAAATAGGCCATTTTACAGTTGTTTGCTCAGTAACCTAGCCTACGAATGGCTGAAAGGTTGCCGGTGACCTTGTATCGATACAGACCTCATTGCTGTTCTCATGTAAATAATTATTGTGTTGTTGTAATTCTAATAATATTAGTCTACATTAGCATTTATTTAAAAAAGCACAAAGGTTTGTATCAAAGCAGGGTCACTGGCAGGCCTCGCGTCCATTCTTAGGACAATTAAAGTTCTATAAGCTCAGCAGAGCTATAATTGTAAAATTAATGGTCTATTGGCCAGAATGCATGCCTTAAAATTTATGTTTGAATCACATACCATCCTCAGTGGATTCCTCTTCTGCATATAATTCATCGTCATCTTCCACCTTACCCATGGCAAGAATAATACAATAATATGAGAGAGTGATATATGTTCAAAGTCACTGTGATAATCCACTGTGCTTCTATAAAGCACAAAGAATGTACCACTGCTTCGAACTGCATGTACCTTGCTTTTCCTTGTCTTCTTTGAGGATTTAGAGGCTGAAAAAGAAAATATGTGCTTGTAATAATTTATATTAATTAATAACCAAAGATTAGGTAGTGCAAAGGCAAAGGATTGGTAAACATTTTAACAGACATGTATTGTAATGTTATGGTTACAGATTTGTGCAGTTTCAGCAATATCTGGTATAATCCAGGGTTAATGATAGGCCAATTTCAATACCATAAATAATTAAATAAATATTATTTCAACAAAATAGCCCCCTAAGAGGACATGTGCTTACAGGTAATGAACGTTCTACCGATTAATTAACATTGTTGCATCGCGGTGAGTACGTGGAGAAAAGAAGGCATTGGATCACACCCGAAATAGTAT
>NC_090883.1:37135912-37138412 GCF_036669925.1 Montipora capricornis
CCCAGCTGACAAGAACTGTACAACCTATGAAATGATGTATAGAAATGGTGCTAACCTGTGTGAGAAGATGTGGGGAGGTTCCTATATTTACACCAAGCCAAATGTTGATTTTTCCAACTGCCTGATGATGGATGGATCAAATAAAGTTTTTTCTAGTAAGGCGTATGCCTTGCTTTCTAGTAAGGCGTATGCCTTGCTAGTCATTTTGTTAGCTTTGGCTGTCATACAGTGAGCTCAAAGACTTCCTGGAAAAGCTTATTAGTGTAGAATAATTTGTTTCGGCTGTATTGAATAGATTTTGTAGTTTCGATGGAGTTTGAATCTCAACACCTAATTGTGATTGCAGTCGTGGAAGGGTCACGTGGACCACTGTGTTTCTTTGAAAAATGGCTAATGCTCCAAACATCCTGCCTGAAAATCTTTCTAAGGGTGGTTAATTTACTTTTGTCAACTTGTTTGATAAATACCAATATCATTTGTATAAGGGCCAACTATGGTTCCATGAAAAGTAGATATCTTAAAAAAACAAGCTATAAATAATAGGCCAGTTTGCCTCCTTGCCAAAGCTTACATGTTCATGAAGAAACATTTATTTTAGTCATATTGCAATCTCCTCAAGGGGTTTAAATAACTTTTTCCATGAGCTGCTAGCAATGGTGAAATATTAGCAGCTGCTATGGGTCTTAACCACACGGTGGCCATGTCGATTCCCGAAGGATTAAAAACTTTTGTTTTGCCCCACCGAAACTTGTTCCCAAAACATTTAAACTTGAGGCACAGCGTACGAAATCTATTGTCTATGGCCAATATTGGCTGCTGTGCGAATAAGGCCCATTGCAGCACAAACCCAAACACTAGAGCCTGTTCACAGGCTAAACAATTCGAGGTAAGAGGTCCTTTAGGTGGACCAGGTGCTAGACTGCCAGTAACCAACTTTGTTGAAACCCTTGTTCATCAAAGAGCACACATATATTTTTCAAATCTTCATGACTGTGTACCTTGGATTAGACTTCTAGTTTTTCTTTTGGCCTGAAACAGAGGTGTGTGAAATTTACATTGACTGTAAATGAGTTATTTATGACATCCTTTCAAAAGATATTTGTATGTTTGCTGTGGATGTCTGTAACGAAAAATATTGTAAGCTGTAATGTTTACTTCCTGGATTTCAGATAATTGCACAATGTAATAAAAATATAAATTGATTATTATTGGTCCTTAACCCAAAAAATGGGGGTCACATGGCTCATTTTTGAAATATAAGCAAGTAAAGACAAAATATAGGATGTTTTGGGATGGGTTTCATGTTGCCATGGTAACCTATTTCGTTACAACAGTGGGTGCATTTCGTTAAGCAGTAATTGGTGTTTCACATTATTATGGTACCATAATACTGCTGTTACGTGATACAGTGTTGTAGTGACAATCCTTAAAAGTAGTGAAACTGGTTACCAGCCACCTTAAATGCTTATATCCAACATGCAAACGAATTCATCAATTCCCACTTTTTCATTACTGCAAAGTAATTAGCTGGTTAGGTTGAAACCCTTTGCAAAATAAAAACAACTCTTTGATTCAGAGCTATCTGCCCAACTGGAAAATTGAGGCTGTTCTGAATCTTCTCCAGATAATTTTAAAGTTTAAAGAGAGTTTCATTTTAGTCTGCTGATCACTCTCCAGCTATAAAAGAAGTTGGGACCCCGGAGGACAAAACAATCAATGAGAGTTGGGTTTCTCAACAAATGAATGAAGGGGGTCGTTTCTAAAGAAACTGGTGCTGCGTCGGTGGGGAAATAGTATACAAAAATTTGGTTTTATCAACGGAGTTTATAATGTAAATTGGCCGCCGTACAGGGATTTAGAATCTCTGTACGGTGGCCAATTTACATTATCAAAAAATGTCAATGTAAATTGGCCACCGTACAGAGATTTAGAATCTCTGTACGCGGGTGGCCAATTTACATTATCAACTCCGTTGATAAAACCAAATTTTTGGGTTTCTCAACAGTCTGTGTAGGAAAGTGTATTACGTTCTAATTCACTACGCTCAAATGAATATAAACAGGAGCTCATTAAGAGGAGCCTCTATCTCCCATACTTGGTCTCGGAGTCAACCCTTTCCCGAGTAGATTTATTTATAGAACACCTCCCTAGGGAGATTCAGCACGCTCACTGTTGTAAAAGCCAATCTCCCTTGGGACATTCAGCACGCCCACTGTTGTAAAAGCCAATCAAAACAGAGCTATCTCAGCGTCAAGGGAATTATGATACTTTTCGCGGGAAAAACCTGTTCCTAAAAATAAATTTACTCGGGAAAGGGTTGACTCAAGGAATTAGAGGAGATAGAGGCTCCTCTTGATGAGCTCCTGATATAAAGTATTTTCAACAAACGACCTCATAATTGGTTGGTTGCTCAGGCAATCCAACAACTGACATTTATTGGTTACAATCAGATGGACATCCTAGACAAGATACTTCATGCAAATGCAAACGAATAAAAAAT
>NC_090883.1:37140912-37160912 GCF_036669925.1 Montipora capricornis
GGCTGCCGCTGTAAAGTGAGCGTGGTACCAATAACAGGCTTGAAAATGTCCTTGTAAGCATGGTGGCCTCGCATGCACGAGTGAGTGACAAAGCGGGGGAAGTTGCAATTCAAAGGAGAAGTACACAGAGCCAATTGGAACGATCTTTTAAGGCAATGTGATAGCTGATGCAATCAATAGCTGATGTTCAGGTTTTTCGTTCAAAATAATTTTTTTAGAAATGTAGATTACTGTACTTCAGTACAGTAGGAAACCAAAATAAAAATTTTCTCGCACCCCGCTATTACGGACTCTCGCAATTACGGATACCAAATCGCGGTCCCGAGGGTGTCCGCTATAACGGGAGTTGACTGTAAACCTAGAACAAGCAGTCATGGTCTTTGTTCTTTTTCTTACTTATCAGCCAAGTTGCGGAATGCGCTACCTGATTTTATCCCTACCACTGATTTTACTGGTTTTAAAAGAGAATAAAGGGTCGCATTTTGTACAGCGGCTTTTCTGGTTAATGAATGAATATATCTCTAAATATTGTCACTGTGTATTTAGTTATGTACCTGTATATGCTATGTATTTTTGCTATAAATGTAATGCCTCGAAGTTATTAGCCCTTGTAGTTATTCTGATATTCTAGATCAAATAAACTTGAAGCATGTGTGTATGTTACGTTTAGCAGGGCACGTGCGTACACTTTGTAATCTGCGACTCCAGTGCTTACCACATGATAGATAAAATGACTTTTCCCTTGTATATATAAGCCATCGAATTCTTTCGCTAAATTGACAAGGGCGGTTTGGACCTGTGAGTAGGCGTGGGATTTGTCTCATATGGTTTAGGGGCCGACATATCTCTCCCTCAATGCCGTACCGGGAGGCGATGTCGGTAGCAGAAAGCAGCGAAGGGCCAACTGCGTCCAAAAGCGATCGCACGGGTCGAAGTCCCGGGATGACTCGTTTGGTACGACGCTCCAGCGCCGGTGTCTGGAGGTACTGCGTTTTCCTCTCTTTTTCAAACATTCCTTCAGCGCATGCGTAAATGTTCTGGCTCTCCGATACCCAGCCTACCAAAAAAATTAACATGCTGTTTTTTCAGCAGGAATTGACGTTTCAGTTGATTGTACAGGCATAAACGTAACGTAAGAACCGTTCGTGTCTGGTCTTCTCGAGACAGAGGTCAGAGATTGTTTCGTGCAGACTGGTCCCCATGGCAGCTGTAGTAGCTGACAGGGGCAGATCCAGGATTTTTCTTAGGAGGGTGCGCACCACTAAGGAATGGCGTAGCTGAGTGTTGTATCTGAGTGTTGACGTTATTTTTTTGCGGAACACCAGGACCCAGTTGTTCAAAGGTGGGTAACGCAATCCACCGAATAAGTCACTATCCATTGATTTTGCTATGGCTTATCCACTGGCTAGTGATTTATCCGGCGGATAGCGGTATCGATCGTTTGAACAACTGGGGCCAGTTGTATTAGAAAGCCGCAGGTCATCTGGGGGGAGGAAAAGGGGGGGGGGGGGGGTACATTGACTACGGGTACTGCAGGCATTAAATTGTGTTCCGGGACACAATAATCTGATCTTATATGACGTACTACCCAAGTCGGGACTTCGCTCCATTCCCCCACAAAAAGGTTATTGGAATTTGCGCATAATCAAACACGTATTGCTGCTGGGTTTAGAGCCGCCGGCGATACGGGACGCCGCCGTCACGGGTAAGGGGGACTCTTGGATGATACACTTTTTGTGGAAACCTTCAATCTGGGCTAATCTCAAACCTTTCTTTTTCCCGTCGTAAGATGAGAGAAGTACAGTAGGTAAGGCCACGTTGATGTGACTTTTGAGATCGTGCGAGAATCGGGAGCTATATTGATGCCGATACGCTTTGCTGCCGCACAAGTTCTACGTTGCAGCTGGTTTGTTTAGTATTCAGCTTTTCCGCTCACAGTAAAGCTTAAATTGTTTTAATGATGCCTTTTGGAATTACATTGTCATGAAAGTTATAATTGATTACTTAATTGTTTGAGAGTCGTTTTTTTTTAATTTCACAAGTCCCGAGCTAAAGTTTTTAAAAGATGTCTAATCATTCTTTGAGAGCAAGGGAAGTGAATGCCGAGAAGGTAAGACGTAAATAAGTTTTGTGTGTCTTTATTTGACATACCTATTGTGATTTTTTGTTGGTATTCTTAGAGCTTGCAAGTTGAACAGTAACAATAATCTGCCTTTTGGCATCCAAAATCGGTAATTGATAGATTGTATCAGCCTGGCACTTCTTCACTAGTCAAGTTCTTGATGGAATTGAATGATATCGTCTGTTATCGTAAATTTGTGATTGTTGTGACTTCAGGTTTTCACTTCGTAACTGCATATCGAAGCGACAACTTGGTTGCATGTGATACAGCTGAAATCATTTATATAATAAAAATAATCGTACCGTGCAGATGCTCACGTGCTGGGATGCTTTTTTCAGTCGGTACTCAAACTATCTATAACTATTTTAATTTAACGAGAGTTCCATTACCGTTACGTATGACCTCTTGCACTTGAATTTAACCGAGATTTGAAGCCTAGCTTTTTTATGTTTAAGAAAGCAAGCAGTGAAAATCTAGCCAGCAAGCAGTGAAAATCTAGCCAGCCAGCAAATTATTATGACGAAGTTTAGCATGAAGCCTGTTGTTAATTAAAATATTGGGTTAGACATCCTTTGTATGGCCTTGCATCAGCTTGAGGGATTCTTTGTCAGGAGGAAAGCTACACGTATATCTGGGTTACTCAGCCAAAGATTTATCCTAGCCCTCAAATGTTGCTTTTCTTTTACTCTCACACTAGTCCATGCATAGTGAACTGACCGAAAGGGTCATCATTCACCCATGAAAGAAATGTTTTGAGGAAGGAGCACATCTCTAGAGGTTTGCTTGGCTTTAGCCATGCAGATAGTTAAGAGATAGCCAAAATGTGTTAAGCAACTGAAGTGCAAAAGTAGTATCAAGGCTAGGGCATAAAGCATAGAGTCTTTAGGGTTATAGGAAATAAAGCTTTTATCTCAAGTTATGAGGATAGACAATGGTTAGTTTCTGCTGTGAAGATTCACAACAGCTTGCACACTTTCTCGGCTTTGAGTTTCCCTAAGTGCTTGTCTACTTTTTTTATGATTTTAAGTAAGTGGGTTGCAACCAGTCCCAAGAGACACTTGGAACAATATTGATAGTGTAATTTATGAAATGCTGGTGGACCAACAAAAGGAGGTAAAGAAATTTTTTTGTTTTGTTCCAACAACGTCAAGACAGTGATACAATGTGAAAACCACCCGATGCAGTAAATGGTATTCTGGACGAAAACAAGACTGCATGGCCACCGTAGACCACTTTTGTAAATAGCGACGACTGTTAATTGAATTTTGCTAGCTAACTATATTTTGTCTTTAAACCCACATATCTCAAAAACAAACTCGGCGACCCCCATTTTTATTTCTGGAGAGTTATTGGCATGCTTAGATAAAACTCTGTGCAAAGCTTAAAAAAAATTTTCTGGAGCAGATTCATTGCCACCTTCACAATTGAATCACTTTTCAGCAATTAAAAATGGGGTCACCAACTGTGTTTTTGAGATATAAGCGCTTGTACACAAAATATAGGGCATTTTGAAATGGTTCTTTTGTTGTCATGGTAATTTATTACGTCAATAATAATCCTTCTAAGAGCACATTCCCTCAAGAATGGTTGAAACCCATTTGAGCCACCGTGAAGACCTTGTTTTGGTACTATGGGAGGTTGGACCTTTTTTCCTGGTTCCATTTCTGCTTTTCCTTGGCAAAAGTACCCTTTTAATGTACATTTGCAGGGCAGGAAAAAACCCAGGTCTGATTGCCTAGGGCAAGTAAATTTTGCTCTTGGGCATCTTGTGCAAGTGGAAAATGGAATTTTGGTGGTCCATCGGGAAAGTGAAACTTGCTTCAGTAATCTTGTTAATGATACTTCCCAGTAAGACGTGAACAGTGTGCACCTATTGGGCAATTGAAAATTGAAATGTACTGGCCGACTGGCCAACTGGATTTCAAAAAATTTTTCTTGCCCTGATTTGCATTTACATACAAAAACCTGGTTTTCATTATTTTTGCAGAACCTTCATCTAAATGATAATCTCAGTGCATTTACAATGCCATCTAATGACTACCCAGCATCTTATGAATCAACGCCCGATGGTTTGCCAAAAGAACAGCAGACCTCACGGGAGTGGGTTTTGGAATGGAACAGGAAGAGTGACACCAGTGAAGTTCAGGAGTATCTGCAACAAATGCAGCGGTCACATAGCCTTTCACAACCAGACTCTAATGGCGATCCAACTTCTGAGGGTTTTAATCGAAGCAGCTCTGTTCCAAGGTATGGAGGATATGATGGCCAAGTTGAAGAACAGATGGAGAGTGAACCCTTTGAAATTCAAGACTTCTCATGTTCACCCAGTAGAAAACTTATTAGCATGCGGCAAACTGTAGGGGAAGTTACCTCTGATAATGGTATTGATGACAATGGGAGAGGAAATCACAGTGCTTTTGTAAGTACCTTATCATAAGAGCTTTTTCTCTTTCCTTGAGACTTTTACTTCCCAAACAACTATAAAACCTTGAGACCCTTTTGCTGTAAGGCACAGGGTACTGCAGGCAAGGGATTGGTTGGGGGAGGGGGGAGGGAAAAGGTTTATTGTTGAAGCGTATGGAATAAACAAACAGCAGTTTAGGGCCAAAGCTTACTTTCTTCCAAGACTCTTCGTCAGTCAAAGTGCTCTGTCAAGTCCAAATGTTATAGCTCAAGCACAAAAGGTTTAGCATGATTTCACAGCATAATTTAGGAAATACCCCAAAATAGTGTTTGCATTGTCGGCCATCCACCTTTCATGTGGTTAACCAGATTAAGGAATCCTCTGTCATTGCAGGCTGAAGATGCAGATGAAATTCTGTTAGATGAAGCAATGACAGGTACTGTATGTTGCTTAGCAGTCTTGATTTATTTGTGACATTTGATTGTGTATTTTTAAAATCTGAAATTTTCGTTATGGTTTGTTGTAACAGAGGAGGAGGGTGAGAGCTATATGTACACCAATTTTCTCAAGTCTAGAACGTGTTATGACATCATGCCAAGGAGTTCCAAGATTGTAGTGTTTGACGTCAAGCTTAAGGTAGGTAAATTGCTGGATTTACACCAAGTACATCAACAGTCAATGGGCTTGGGAGCCTGAAAGATATTTGTAATTGGAAAGGAAGTATCCATAGCAACCATACAGTACTTGTGACAAGTGGTGACCAGTATTATCTCGGTTTAAATGTTGGCTGAAATTAATTTAGTTAGATGACATCAGCTCTAGATGCTAAAAACCACTCGTTAATTTTTTATGCCTCCTGAGTGTCGGTTATGCCTTATAAAGGTTTGAAAAGTACATGTACACAAAGAAGCTGGAAAGTAAACATTGTTTACAGCTCAGTCATTATTAATTTTTCAGCTTTTTTATTTAGGGAATGAAGGGTATATAATTTATTTTAAATTAAAAACAAGTCCTCCTCCTTCCATTGGGACCTTAATTCGCTTTTTGATAGGGTGGGGAATCGTTTAAAATGTCTGAATCGTTTGAAATGTCTGAATTCTTTATCTACAGGCTAAAAAGGCATTTTTTGCACTTGTTGCTAACGGTAAGGGAGAAAAATTAATGTTGTAATAAGTAGACTGTTAAAAAAAGTCCTTGTTAAGTTTTTATAACGTTTTAGTAGTTTTCTGTGATTCTTAATTGAAATATTTGTGTGTGAAACATTAGCAATTAATGTTTTTTTAGTTCCTCAGTTCTTTCCCATACCAATCCTTATAAAATCAAAGGGATTGTAAACAAAGCACTCAAATTCTGAGTCTGGGCTACCTGTGAACAGATTGCACTTACTAGTGATTCAGAGTCTAGCCAAGGGCAGAGTATTACAATCCTGTCATGTGAGTCATAGTACTTGGCATTTATTGAAACCATCTTAAGAAGTACCTGTACATGCTCGTATCCTTAAATCTTAGTCCTATAAGATAGTTTCTTTCCCTACCCTTCTCCGATGCTTTCCGAAGTGACTGTCAGATGCACTTAAATAATCCGAGATTACTACTAGTTGTTTAAAACTAAGTAAATTGTATAGCAGGGCAATAATAATACAGTCGAACCCTCCCGTGAGCGACTGCCCAAAATGTCAAGCCGAGGTGGTCACTTACGGGAGATGGTCGCTTATGAGAGCTTAGACTATATTGAGCCAAAAGTTTGCCTTGGTGGCATATGGCTACAACTGCAGAGACTTACCTCATACACCAGTGCCCATCTAAACCTATGTACATGTATGCTTTTAGTAGTCACAAAAACATTTATTCCTGTGTGAATTCGTTTTTTTACGCAACAAGACATCGATGCCTTGGCTGAAATTAAAAAAAAAAAACCTTGGATATGACTTGGGCTGAATAGGGAAATTTTGGTTGTTGACTGCGCTGAATACTGTACTTTGACTTTCATACCTTAGTTCCGTCAAACTGTTGACTGTTCTTGAGAGAACAGTCAATAAGGAAATCAGTTTTAAATGTTTGATTCCTGATGTAAAAGGTCAATTTCCAGGAAAAATTCCCGTACTTCACATTGAGAAATTTCCCTCTCTTGTCAGCTACATGTACCTGGGAATACGATGATGTTACAAGGCCTTGCTATCCAAATTTTGCCTTATTACCTGTCAAGTGGCTCTTTTAGGAGGTTAACAACAAAAGAAGTCTCAAACTATTAGCTCTAAAAATTGGTGGGGGTCGCTTACAAGAGGTTCCAAATAATTATAGTGATCTTACCTTGAAACTTTTGGTAATTTGAAAAAGTGGTGGCTGAGGAGAGGTGGTCGCAACTGGAGGTTTGACTGTATAATTATCATCTACATTGTGAACCTAGTTTGATGGCCTAGCTCCTACAAGCTTCCTGTAGCTCAGTGGTAGACCATTTGAACTACAGTACATGTAATCAGAAGGTCGAAGGTTCGGCTTCTGCAAAGGAACACTCAGATTTTTTATGAGTATCCTTAAGTTGGTATCAAATAAGTACCCATCTCATCAAGTTTATTGTATTTTTCTCTATGTACAGGAGTTCGGTCAGCCCCCCTTTGGGACAGCAATAAACACACTTTTGTCGGTATGTGTAATTTCCTTTCTTATTCTTGCTTCACTTTGAACTTGAATTGTCTTTTTATGTGACTGGAGCATTAAGTGTAGTTTATTATATGGCTACATGAGTATGCGTGCTCTGATTGGCTAATTGTGACTGAATTGTAGGGCATTATTCCCCTGTAATGCCCACGGGCCGCTTACGGGCTTGCAAAAACAAAGCAAAAGGTAATTAAAAAGCCGTATAATAAACTACTTACTAACCGAGCTAGCTCGAGCCGTACTGGGGAATATTGGCCCTCGGTCGTTTTTGTACGGACCGAGCGCAGCGAGGTCCATACTGCCACAACCTCGGGCCAATATTCCCCAGTACGGCCCTCGCGCTCGGTTAGTAAGAAGTTATTAATACATAACTGTTGAGCTGTAAATTTTGTCATCTGTGGCAAGATCTCATTTTCCACCTTCTTGAAATGTTTGCAGGGATGCTGACTATATCAGACTTCATTAACATTCTTCGATATTATTACAAGTCACCACTGGTAAGAAATTCAGATGCTTGGTCCAGTCCAATCATGGATTGCCAATTAGACACCTGAGAGAATACACGAGGATCTTGAGGGGGTTGAAATGTTGTCATTGAAACTAAAGACCACCTGTGCCAGTTGGCAGTTACAGGAGACATAATGATTCAACGATTATTTCATAAACAAAATGCAAATTTTGGATTTGAAGAAATCTGAGCTGGTGCACTATAAAAACAAAAAAGAACTCAAGATTGTTAGCATTTAACAGGGAAGCTGGTGTACCCACATGTACATGTATCTGTTAGATGAAAATTTCTCAGTTTATTTGTCTTTACATGTATTAACATAATTTTTTTTATGTTCTTTCATTCCAGGTTCAAATGGATGAGTTAGAAGACAACAAAATTGAAACTTTTAGAGGTAATGACACTTGAAATGCATTGTTGCCCTCGGACCTCCAGAACTTGCACTGCAGAGCAGTTTACACAATGAAATGCTGTGATTGCAAGGCCACTTACATGTATATCGGTGAGACCAGCAGAAATCTGAACACAAGACTGACTGAACACAAATGAGTGACAAGAAATGGTGACTTCCTTAGCAGTAACATTGTTGAACACCATTTACAGACAACCCACAGAAAAAGGAAAATCAAATTTAACTGGTTTGATAAATTTTAAACCACAAAGGGAGGAAAAAAATTGAAATTTGAATCACAACATAAAATTATACTTATCCATAGAAACAAAAACCAGGATAAATGTGTAATGCTCTAAAGGCATATCGTGTTAATTGGCAGACTCAAAGCAAACTTTGGTTTTTTCTTTTCTTTTAATAAGACTTAGAGCAATCAAATTTGAGGCCTGGGCTAGTCAAGATTGCCCCAATGCAGAGGTAAGAGGAGATCCATTCATCTTCGCTTGAATGATTGACATGACAAGGTGCAGGCTCTATGTTAATGTAGCACTTGTCACGAATTTTGTCTGTTTTTTTCTTTGGTTTGATCTTTTTTTCTGGTGGAATATTCTGGCTTCTTTAACTTCATTTGAAAGACTTGGCTTCACTTTTCCATGGCCCATTACTTACTGTCATAATTTTATTACAAAGCCACCAAATGATGAATAAAGGAAACTAAAATCTTGAGTCCTTGTGAAGGAGATGTCAAGTGTGCAAACAAATAATAATAATATTATTATTGCTTAAAATCAGGTTTAGTTTTTGTAGAGTATGTGTTCTTGATTTTGTCATTATACTTGGAGTTTGTGTTTGACATAATGCCGCAAAACAAAGGTTTCTTTTGTTTTTTGAAGGACAAGTGATTTTAAGGAGATGCTGCCAACAAAAACAGTAACTGAATGAAAAGAATTTTGACATATGATGATGGGTTTCTTTTAGGGCCAAAATTCTAAAGATTTCCAGCATCTACAGCTAGTACATGTACAGACCCTTTTTTTTTCCTGAAGATGGTTGTGTGGAAAGGTTGATGTTCTCTTCTGGCTAAAATCAAGCCTAAAAGCGGAGCTCCCGGGTTATTTATTCTTACAATAAATTCACCTGGCTTGAGCCTGCAATCCAATCAAAACCCAGTACCTGGTCAGCTGTCAACTTAAAAAAAAAAGAAAAAACAGCTGACCTCGATGACCTCTCAACAAAGCCTGTGATATGGTCACATGATACTGGTCACATTGGCATACATGAAGGGGTGGACGTACATACAATCGTATGGTGACCAAAACCAAATTTCTCACATAGATGGGTTACTATAACTTTCTCACCCATGGTGCTCCATGAGCGCGCTTTTGGCGCACGGAGCTCTGCTTCACCCTGTATGATGGCTTTTTGATGGGATTGCTGTGTGGAGGTGGAATTTAAGAGTGCGTGCAATCAAAACATACTCCTTGTGTTACTCATTACCCAGTTTAAAGCTGGCTAATATCCAGCATGGGCAAAAGCTGGGAATCAGTGGATCAATGTTCAAGTTAAGAGTTCGATGAAGTCAAGGATTTAACCCTCAAAAGGGACTTAATTTCTGATTGTTGCTTTGGCAGTTTGTTTGATGCTGTGAAGATGTTGGTGGAACACAGAATCCATCGTCTTCCTGTTGTGGATCCAAACACTGGCAATGCACTTTACATCCTCACACACAAGAGAATCCTGAGATTCATGTTCTCAGCAGTGAGTAGATAAACATTAAAGAGCCTCACTCACCCACTTTACTTCCGTCGCAGGAGGGTGTGGGGGGGTGGGGGGGGAGGTGTCCTTGGGCGTTTGAGGTGTGAATGGGTTGAAGTTGTTCAAGGATCAAGAGTTTCTACTTTTTGATTTGTCTAACCCTAACCCTTACTTGCATAGATACTGTAAATGTACATGACTTGTATGTGGTGCTAATGCTGTGCTTTTAACCCATTGACTCCTCAGGGGTTCCACATTGACGAGTAAAATTGTCTGGCGTTAGACAGAGTAAAATGCTAAGTATGGCCGGTTTAGGCTGGTTTAGGGGTGAATGGGTTAATTAACTAATTATAAGGGTTTGAATTAAAGAGAGCCACCAATACCAAGAATTACATGTACGTGTACTCACATCTGTCACCTTTTGTTTAAAGTTAACACAAAGCAATCCACCCGAGTTCATGGGTAGCTCGCTGCAAGAGTTGGGAATTGGAACGTATCAAAATGTTGCTATGGTAAGTTATCACGAAAATACTGTTTCTAGTCTTAAAACAAATAGTGGTGATGATGACAACGATCGTGATAATTCCTGAAATAACAAAATTACATAATTATGTAATGTTTTGGTTTACTCCATTTACTTAAGATTACATTGGATTAATTTTTGTTACAAGTCCTCATGTCTTTTTAGATATCTCCAGAAACCCCATTAATCACAGCATTCCATCTTTTTGCGGAGAAAAGAGTTTCTGCTCTACCAGTGGTTGATAACCAAGGTATGGTTTCATGTTATGTCAGTTGTGTCCAGGTAAAAGAAGTTGCCTGCATTCTGTTAAGGCGTCACCAAAAGTTGCATAGTTGGTAGAACACTCTTTCATTTCATTTTCTCATCCCATTTGCCTTGAGGTAAAAAACAAAGAGTTGGTCTGTACTCACAAACAAAAAATTTTGTTACCAAGTAGACATGCAAAGTTCTTATTGCAGTACAGTGTGCAAGAAAAAGAACTTGGCCAATATCCAGCCATCTTGACCTCATGCTTGGTCAATAGCCCATAATATTTACATGTATGTACCCTATTTATGGGAAGGGAAAATACATGTACTTTTTAAAAGACATAATTGAAAGGATAATTATGTAACAAGCAATTCTGAGGCTAAATGGGGCCCTCTAATTAGCTGGTTTTGGTCAGGTTTTTACAGTACCGACCATTACCATGGAAACAGGCCATTTCCATATTTTTTCCTCTCTCACAGGGCTGGAAATTCAAAATGAACACAAAAAGTTAAGAAAAATTTTTCATCACAATAGAGCGGTTTTCAATTGAGTGTCGAAAATAATTAGATAATTACTTAACTCTATGATTACTTCACTCAGTGATTGGTTCAAAGTTCTCGTGCCATTTTTTCAACCAATCAGAAGTGAAACCAAAACCAATCGTGGCTCACACGTACACATTTTCCCGCGCTTTGTGTCGGCTACGTGTAATTACTTCGAGTTTTGATTGGTTTGCCGGATTGTCTCAGTCCTTTTTGATTGGCCAAAGTAATTACTTTAGGTTTGGTTTTACCACACTCAATTGAAACTCGCTCTAGTAAAATTAAATTATAGAAAGCAGAATTTAGAGCACTCTAGTTTTACAAGGAAAAGGTGATTACCGTTCAAAATTGCTCTGATGGAAGACAAAAGATTACAAACATTCACCAAGCGGAGAAGTGTCCAATCGCTCAAAGAAATGATGCCTTAGTTATAATAAGCAACTTACCATGAACTTCACTTGCTTGTGACTCTACTGGGAAATAATTATTATTGGCCCTCAGTTGTTTTTGTGTGGACCTCAGCGCTCGGTCCATAGACCTCGGGCCAATATTCCGCACACTCAGTGGTAAGAGGTTAACACTGAATATTGTAAAGTTTAATTTTGGCATGTTTTTAAAAGTATTGTTCCCTTACTTTTCAGGTGTCGTAGTTGATATTTATGCAAGATTTGATGTCATTGTAAGTAGAAACTTCAATTACACATACTGCAAATTCACAAATGAATCCTAAAGTTCTGGGCCCAGTTGTTCAAAAGCCAATTAACTCTAATCCCAGGTTAAAATTTGACCAAGGAGTCTATTTCTCTACTCCCAAATGCTGTTCAACGCTGATCTTTGGCAAAACTTTACATTAGGAGAAGTCAGTCGTGAAATTTAACCAAAAATAAGCGAAAGAAACTTTCACCAAAAAGTTGAAAATATGAAACAAGCGTTTATGCTAATCTTGGATTAAGTTAATCCGCTTTCGAACAACCGGGCCCAGATGATTATATTTTCATATAATAGTAAACAGTAATGGTCTTGTTGTCATGTTCATTGATTTGAAATCTGTTCTTCCAGAATTTAGCTGCAGAAAAGACCTACAACAACTTAGATGTTACTGTCAAGAAGGCACTTGAGCACAGAGCTGAGGTACTGTTATTATGGATAACTGTGTGTAGGAAATACCGTAAAAACTCTTGTATAAGCCGCATCTTTTTGCTGAAATATTGGCTTATCCATGATTGCGGCTTATACATGAGTTTTTGTGGTAGACTGAATGGGATTGAACGAAATATGAGTCTCTCCAACACAGTGTCCCTTTAAGTCTAAGTATTTGCAACCCTTTTCTGACAATAACTAAGTGTTAAGGGTTAGCATTATTTTTTGATGTGGGTAACTGCAGCTGTTAATCTTTCCTTGAGGACGGGACACTTGTAACTTTTATTGTCTGCCTTCCCAGATGCAAGTTATAAGAACTTGGGGAGGAGAGTCAGCTTGAGAACACATTAAATGATGGTTATCAAAACCGTCATGCATCTAATCTACCATCAATTGCGATATGTCTGTTCTAGTAGACATACATGTATCATGATTGACTCAGATTACTCATCCTCTTTTTAAGCACTTGAATTTGTGGTTCAAATGAAATAATTTGTATTGTCAATGATGGCTTGCAGTTAACTAATAATTATAATAATATTATTATTATTGTCCAGGATTTTCTTCCCGGATTAAAATGCGATGAAGAATAACTTTTATAACTGGCAGCACAAACATACAGCACCACAGTACATTGTATTCTATGTCTGCATTACAAGAATAAATTAATAATAATATTAGTATTATTATTATTATTGGTGCTGATATTCTACAGCTGCATTTTGTACAAAGAGGGAAACGGATAAAAGCAGAGCTTGGTCCTTTGTTACTGTACATGTACAGTATATATATGTCCATTTTTTGCTAATGTTTTGTAGCAAGTCTTTACTGGAGGAGCTAAGGTGTTTTTTTTGTTCAGAATTTACATGTACATGTAGATGTGATTTGAAGGAAAATAACCAAACATTAATGCGAAAAATTCTCTAGCCATTCTTTGCAACACATGTGTACTAAGCATTGTGGAGCTCATTGTCTTGAACTAAAAATTATAGAAATCAGCTTCTTTTTACAAATAACCTTTGTTACACATTATGCCCAAGCAAAGGCAACAAAAATAATAGTTAAAATTGAAGCCGTCCAGGTTCCAGGTCGGTACTATAAGTTACAGACCAAGTTTTTTTTGTTGATTTATGCGCACCATAAATCAACTGGAAAAAATGAGGATCTGTAACTTTCAGTACCGCCGGTCAAGAAAATGAGTTACCATAATGTAACATAAATGACAGAAAAAACTTGCTAGAGAATGTTTTATCAAAATCTCAAATTTGGCAGGCCACAGCATGCCATACTGTAGAATAATTATAGCCTGCTAATTTAGTCATACTATCAGAGAGATATAATAATAAAGTTGAATACTTTACTTCTTTGCAGGGATTTGAGGGAGTTCACAGATGTTACTTGGATGAAACCCTTCACACAATAATTGATCGCTTGACTGATGCAGGAGTAAGCAAATTATACAGTTTTTATAATAATTAAATTACAAAAAGAGTAAATGCATACAATCATGTAGTTTATGACAGGTTTCAGTAATTTTCTTTCTAGCAATGTTGCAATGTATCTCTTTTTCATTCCAGGTCCATCGTCTGGTTGTGGTTGATAAAGGTGATCGCTGTATAGGAGTGTTATCATTATCTGATATTCTAAAGTTCTTGGTCTTGCGTCCTGTTGGTATGTAGCATAGCTACAAATTCTTGGTTTTCATCCACGTGATGAGACGGCCATGTTAGTGTGCAAAACAATAGAAAATGACCCCACAAGTTTTGCATAATAATAGAGTCAAATTCCCAAAAGACATTTTACGGCATTGTTCTATACACCAACATGGCCGTCGTGTCATAGGATGAAAACCCTCAATTTAATTTAATCTTACAGTACTGGTCAAAACTAGTCAAAAGTAAATTGACAGTCTAAACTTGATCCTCGCATGAATCAAGTAATGAATTTTATTATGTATATAAACACCAATGAAATACCAATTGAGCTTTTGCGCAAAAAGATATCTTCACACGTGAAAAGATCACTGTTGCTATGGTTACATATAAAAATCGCGCCTTTCGATGCCTGTCGTGAAATGATTTTAATTAGTATTTCATTGGTGGTTATATAATAAATAGAATATTACATGGCCGCTTGGAGATACGCAATTTCTCTTCTCGTGTTGAAAAATATTTCACTTGTTTGCTGTGCTCACTTGTGAAATATTTTTTGAACACTTAAGAGAAATTTCGTATCTCCTCATGGCCATGTAGTTGTATTTAAAGTGCTGAGGAACTACTTGTAATTGAGGACACGGAACAGAAATCAAATCAACGCATATGATCCAGGATTCATTCTACATTTACTTCTTGAAGTCCTTGAATTAATTTTAATTTTGGACTTCAAGGGTGCTTGAAAAGCACCTAAGATTTATGCAAAAATTAATATATTCCTTTTCATGCACTTAAAACTTGCAGGGTGTGGGAAAGAATATTAGGTTGGCTTTTTCAGCAAAGAAAACATTGAAAAACAATGTCTAAATCTCAAGTGACAAAAGCAAAATACTGTATTATTATTAAAATTAGGGAGCATTCTGTAGAATGTGGCCTGTTAAAGTGACCATTGGCACTTACAGTATCTTAACTTAAGAGATCATAACATGAATCTATTACAACTTTCTTTTGCCAGCAAACAAGTCCTCTGATCATACATGATTCGATGTACTGACAGGAGCACAATGACTCATCAACAGTAAATAGATGGTACTTCACAGTATGAAAGAATGGATAGTGAAAATTTAATAATTATTGGCGATGTACATGTAAGATGTAGCAGTGATGCACATTAAATCTGCTGAATTAAATAATGTGTTTGAATGGATGTGTCCTGGATGAAGAATGCATAATTTCGTGTCTTTTACATGATTATTAATGCAAGTGGACTACTATTACAAAGTAGACTCAAAGTCCTGAATGAAATCGTGTGGGTAATGGAAATGTGCAACAAGAGTGACTAGCCTTTCAATCTGAATTTCTTTTCACTCAGAAAATTGCAAAGTCTTTTACAGGTGTCCCCTACTAGTAAAAGGATTTATTCCTTGGGCTAGTTTTATATCCTGACACAAATAAAGTTTACTTACTTATTTACTCCAGAAAAGTCTCAAGATGTGATGAGCCTCAGGAGAGGACTTCCAATTTGAGAACTTTCAAAAACATCAGTCTTTATCTATCAATTTTGAATAGTGAAGAGTGAACACCATGCAATTTTTATTTACGAGACACAAATTTTCTTCAATAGAGTCTCCAGGAGGAATTTGTGACAATAAACTGTGTGCAATTCATCCAGGTTCATTCATTACACTGTGTTTTACAAACAATAATTTTGGGTTCATGTTTTTTATTTTGCACATTATTTTCATTAAAACTTGCAAAACTAGTGTTGGCCATCTTCGTTATGATTTTGCTGTAAGTTGTAATTCATACACGTGTGGTTGCAGCTGGCTGCATTTTAACTGGGACTCAATGTACAATCGAATCTGTCCAAGAGTGCATGTAAAAAATTAGAAGCAACACCATTTGAATAGGTGTCTCAACAATAATAATTATTATTAATGTCCTCCTTGCTCTTTTCCCCAACTTCAACATCACTCACATCTGGGAATACAGACAATTAATGTTACAAATTGTCCCCCAAAGTCCAGTACTCAAGTAAAGAGATCGAAGCAGCTGCATTTAATTTACCCTCGCAATTACTTCATTGCTAGAAATAGGTACAAATGCTTAGACTCATCTTAAGGGCAGTTTGTGTATCTACAGCGCTGCTGTAATTACATGCATTTCTGGACATAAGTGCATACGATTGGGGATTAATGATAATAGTTATTATGTCTGTACTTCTCTTGTCCAAGTGAAATTGAGCAATTTTGTTGAGTGTACCATAATATAATAAATCCTGGGGGTTGTTAACACAACTAGAAAGTAGTTATGTACTGTAACTAGTCCTGTTGGCAACTCTTGATTTGAGATGAATTGCCTTCCAAGAGGACCTAAAGTTATAGTAACCCACTCGTACACTGTGATTTTTAACTTTGAAGAATGCCAAAGGGTCTTTTAATTAATAATGCTTTGCTGTAATGTTGTTGCTTATACTGTACCATTCTTGGTTTATGGAGTCAAGAAGTGAATGGACAAGTGTCCTCTTTGTAACCGGTAGGGAAGAACAGCAAATATCCAGTCATCATGTACATGTACACAAACATTTTTTGTTTGTATTGATAGGTTGTTTGACAAATTACTTTCTTGTCAGAGCAGTTTTCAATTGAGTGTCATAACACGTAATCAAACTGAAATAATAATATTACAGTGTATACTGGCTGATTATTACAGCACAGAAGAAATAAAATCGTTGTTGAAAATGTTTATTCTCGACATCTCCAATGGCTACAACAAACTTTCCAATGACAGTTTTTTTTTCGAGACTTTCAAGGGGAAAATAAAAGGACACCAACTGAAAGTCGGTGGGAAATCAACTATTGGTTGAGAATGTGGCATAAGTCAGATTTCTTTACTTCAAGTATAGTGATGCAAAACTAAAGCAATTGCACAATAATAGTTGTTAAACACTCCATTGAAAAGATAATGCTCTGACTGTTTTCTCTTAATAATTTTATTTATATTAACCTGTTTAGTACATTAAAGGCCCACCTTCAACCAATAGGCTTTTCGACCGTTTGTTTTTGTTATGGAAATTTGCATTGCTTATCGTAGCAATCTGATTTGGATGAATTTCAACTTAAGCAGGCTTTTCATATATGAAATCGTGCCACAGTACGCGATGCCTGTCAGTTGAAGGTGGACCTTTGGAACTTATTGTACCCTTCTTTCCAGGTTTCAACATCAATTTATAATTATTATTTCAAACCACTTCTGCAAACTCTGATTCCATTACTTTTATAAAAAATTAATTATCACCAGTAAAGGGATGGGTCTTGTCGGTCTTCCAGACAAAGTAAAAAACTGTCACTGTTACTGTAAATTCAAGCCTTTTTTGCATTAATACACTGCATACCATCCACATACTACTTTTTTTCACCCATTTTGAGGACAGTAAGTGAAAAAGCATTTGATGGGTAACACCGACAAATGAGAAACTTATATTTGCTTCTTCTTTACAAGCATTGTACCAAATACTAATTTTTGTTCTTACTAAGCTTAATCCCCATCCATTTTGTGCAAACAGATTGTTCTTGACTATTTTGGTGGGTGGTTAAAACCAAATCCAAAAAATTATTGGTGGCCAGCCATGCCTACAAAACAAATTGATGAGACTACTCTGAAAAATGTACTATTTAAAGAAAAATGACATTAACCCATTGACGAGTAAATCGTCTGGCGTTAGACAGAATACTAAGTCTGGCCAGGTTAAACAGTTTTGGAAAATATTTTTAAATCTCATTAGCCAGGTTTGTCAAAAAATTAAAAAGAATCTCATCAAAGTTTGGACGGAACTTTTAAATAAATGTAAGGTCTTGAATTAATGTTTATTTCCTTGAAGGATAAGTAAGGCAGTGGATTAAACTTAAAAAGTGAAGGGCTATCATTATAAAAGAGCCTTTCATATATGTACAAAGCATCTGATGGTTGCATTGCAGGAGTGTAGGCAGGAGTGTAGGTAGGAGGGAAGGAGGAGGGAAGGGGCAGGGGGGTCCTAGGGTACCCATGACCCCCCTTGAAAAACAAAACAAAATTGTTATTTAATCAGGGAAAAAACAGCAGGTTGAGTGGATGACTGCATAGAATTTTTCTATGTATTTTTAACAAAATATCCAGTGAAGAATTCAGGAAATTGAAATTGCATAATTATGCAAATCTTCTGGTGGGAGGAATGGGGGGGGGGGGGGGGGCATGTTCCCTATTCCTCCCAGAAGCTGGTGCCTTATGCCACTCATTTAGAACCCCCCCTTCCCCCCAATGAAAAATCCTGCTTACACCCCTGGGTTGTGCATACAAACCTTCAATTATTGTTTGTTTAAAGACTAAAATAATGTATTGTGGGACTTGTGATGGAGATTTTTAATTTCTTTGGAATAAACTTAAGATCAAGTTTTTCAGTGTTGTCTTGTTTGGTTTTCATTTATGGGATGTAGATCTTAAGAACAGGCATACTGTCTTGCAGATCACATTTAGGAGACAATTTTCAATTTAACTGTAAACAGATCCTAACAAGAAAAGTCACCCATTGGTTCCAATCTATAACTCAGGAAGAGAATACTTTGCAACAGTCAAATGGGATCTTCAACAAAAAATCTGCCAATCCCCTAAAGGCATTCTTTATTTATTTGTTTTACATTCGCTAGGCAGGTGTTTGTTAAAATGGCCCTTTTTTTGTACAGTCGAACCTCGATTATCCGGATCTCGATTATCCGGACTTTTCGATTATCCGGACTTTTTCTCTGGTCCGGTTTTTTTCATGAATATTAATAAGCTTTGATCTCAAAAGCTTTCAAAAAAAATGTTTAAAATCAAGAAAAGTGTGTTCAAAACAGCGCATAAATTTACCGCTTCGCTTTCAAAAGATTTAGCGCTCGGCGACAAAGAGCATTCTGATGCATTCAGCTGAATTTTGATTGGTTCAGTATTGTTTTGTTGCTAAGGGAATGTCAACTTCGCCGTATGATGGACTTCACCGTGTGATCTCGTTATAAGACTTTAAAGCAAACTGCTGGCTTCACTTTTTTAGAAATGACGAATAGGTTTTCATTTATAAACAGTACATGAGTATAGGGGCAGTTCATAGAAGAAGACTTTTGTAATTAAAAATGTGCTATCTTTATTTCTTTTGTTTACATTGTTATCTCATTAATATTCATATTTTTGATTATCCGGACTCTCGATTATCCGGACTTTTTACTGAGGTCCCGACGAGTCCGGATAAGCGAGGTTCAACTGTACCATAAAGCATCATCCTACACATGTGAATAAAATAATTTCTTTACAAAAAAAGTTAAGTGGACCTCTAGTTACTAATCTAATGCACCTTATTCCAAAATGGCTGCCATTTTTGTATTATTTTTGTATTATTTTTGTTTGCTTGCAAATCAGCCCTTGTTGCCTCGCTCAAGGTTAAATAATCTTTTGAATTTTCAGCTTAAGAACAAGATAACAAGGGCTTATTTGCAAGCAAACAAAAGAATATACTAAAATGACAGCCATTTTGGAAGAAGGTGTATTGTATCCATAATGTGAGTTACGGTATGCCTACCATGCAGAACTCGCCAAATTTCACTGATTTGGAAGCAAGAAATTTATCACTCTAGCAAATGAGGAAAAAAAAACAATTTAAATTTTTTCCCAAAATGATTAATTATTTTATTGATCTTAAATTAAAATGCAGAGAATATTTAAAGTATATTATTTTATGATGATGATGATGATGTAAATTTGGACTTCTGAGAAAGATGAGACTTGTGCTGCAAAGGTTAACGTTGCCACTGAAGTTGACATACCCACAATAATTATTAATTTTCTTAAAGAGAGAGACTCTTATCAAGAAATAATAATTTTATTGGTTTTTACAAGACAGCCAAAGGTGAAAACACTTTTGTTCAGCTTAATTATTAAAAAAATTAATGCTTTCACTAAATTTTGCTGTGGCCAGGTCCTGGCAGAAATTAACACTTGTGTCATAATATTAGCCATCTTTGGGTGAAAAACAAATTCAATAAAAATCTG
>NC_090883.1:37165912-37168412 GCF_036669925.1 Montipora capricornis
ATAGCTAGCCTTTTAAAATACAGTAATACCCACTTCCACATCTCTTTTTCTCTCCAGGCTTTGCTATGATTTAAGGTAAATCTTACATTTTAAAAATTTTTCATACCCTAAAGGAGATCTCCAAATTCTCACCACCCCAGATGTTCATTCCTTCATCATACTGGCCAATGTCAAAAAAGTATTGTCTATCAATAGCAAATAAACCTCCTGCCATGGTTGGTGTTCTGTCAAATGAATATAATTGGGATATCACGATAACAGTCAGATGTAGCAATGTTATTAAACATGACTGAAGCATACAAAAAGAAAGTCAAGCTCCATCTCTTGGTTGTCAGAGTAACTGTTATTGTGATCTCCACCACTACCAACAATCATATTTATTGTTATTGCCTTCACCATTATTAATTTTTTCAGTGCAATAACCTTTATAATTTTTACTATTGCAACCTAGCATGAAAAAAATGAAAATAGTACAGTATTCAACATGATAATAATGGAAAATTTAAAACAAACTATCACACTTTTAGGGTAGATATTATAAGTCAACATGCAATTTCTTGCAAAAACACTTATAGCAACCTTGCAGTTGTAAACAAGGTGTTTCCACCAAAGGAGAAGGGGAGTGAACAATTTACTTTTAAACTTTATAACTTTAGTTAATTAATTCATTTATATGTAAATTAATTTGTTGCCTCTAAAGAGACAACATGGCTCTGAAATGAAAACATGAGGAATAAAATGATGCCAAACAATGAGACCTATGCCCAGTTACAACAGCGACAAAAACAGAAACAAATTATGGTTTTAAAATAGACTGGTAGGCACCAGGTTTTTACAAATCAAGAAAATTGAGAAAGGACACCCCCTCCTCTTCAAAATATTTTATTGCAGCTACCTTTGATATACCTTATAGGGCGAGTTAAATCGCCATTTTCAGCAACAAGGTAATTTGGTACCGGCTCCCAAGAAAAATGCAGTCCCCAGTTGAATCCACCACGTACTAATGGTGATGACTGGTACTCAAATGTATCTGAGCTGATCATGTCAATAACTGGGCAGACTACAGTTGTGTGATTCTCCTTTATCCTTTCCAGAAGTGGTGGCAGCCACTCTTTGTTCACCTCACAGTGGCTGTCCAGAAAAACCAGTATCTCTCCTGTCGCATGTTTAGCTCCCACCATTCTCCCCCTTATGAGTCCTTCACGCGTTAGAGTTCTGACCAACTTAACTTTGGGCAATGTACCTATATAATCTTGAAGTTTGCCTTTTAGTTCCTTCAATGTGCTATAATCATCAACTAAGATTATTTCTTGAATCAATTTCCCTTCTGATCTGTTTAGAACACTATGCACGGTTCTCAGCAATGTAGACCACGCTTCATTGTGAAAGCAGATGATGATGCTGGCTGAGGGCAAAACTGAGGAGTTAGTATTTTTGTGACACCTGAAAATAAAGAGTAAAGAAAATACAGGAGTAGAGAATGAAAAATAAAGTGTTAAAAGAAACTAATGAGGATATAGGGAATGAGTAGAGAAAATAAGAAACCCTTGTCTTTCAATACGACCAAATACAGTAACTGTACCACAACTTGAGAGAGAGTGTCTAATTGGCGTGGGTGGGTGGGTCGTGGGTTGTGGGTCGTGGGTCATGGGTCATGGGTCCCTAACCCTGACCCTGACCCTTTTTTTTTATCAACGACTGGAAATTCTCGAAAAAGACAAGACCTAAGACCTAAGACAAATTTGGACCGAGCACTGAGGGAGCTAATATATATATATACCGGTATATTTTTATCTTCAAACAAAAATGACCCACGACCCACCCACCCACGCGATTTAGCCTCACCCAACTCAAGACATTTTATTTGAAGTTGAATATTCTCATGTTACAACTAAATGGCAAGATAAAAAAGAATTTGCCAACTCTGGTAAATTAATGATTGATTTAAGATATTAGTGCACCAATATGGCATGTCTTGTAAAAACATCTTCTTGATAGCAAAACAATTTCACAATTGAATATTATTATTATTATTATTATTATTATTATTATTATTATTATTATTATTATTATTATTGTTCCAAAACATCTTTCTGTAACAATACATGTTTTACAATAAATTTAGTTACTGGTGTATGGATGGTTTTCAATCATGTGATGAGACAGCCATGTTAGTGCACAAACAATAGCAAATTATATGTCATGTTTTGCATTATAATTGAGTCAAATTCCCAAAAGACTTTTTTCTCTATTGTTCTGAGCACCAACATGGGCTGCTGTGATGTCAGGTGCAAACCATCTATACTTTAGAAAGTATTGAAAGATAATAGCTAGTGGGGCCTTTTTTGGGTTAAGAAACCAAAATACAGGGGGGCAATCAGTAAGTTGTTTTTCAGTGCACACTTGACTTCCAAGACAGATCCAGATAGCGCTCAGGGCAAGATTCAGATGCAGAGCAACCACATCCACACCTATGTAGCCCTTGGCCGCCATGCCTCCT
>NC_090883.1:37173412-37195912 GCF_036669925.1 Montipora capricornis
ATCTCCTGGCGCCATATGCAAAGGGAGGGAAGATTGGTATGTGTTTATTCCTCTGAATTAGATCCAGGAGTTTCATTACAATTAAAGCAAGCAGCTGGTTTGAGTAGAGTAACCAACTGTATCAACAAGGTTTAAAAGTATTGTTCTTTAACTACTCTAAGGGCAAAAAATTAATAACCAACACCTCTGAACTAAGTAGCTGTCAAGTTTCATTGGCTGTTGGTGCTTATTGAAAGCACTGCAGCTCATTAGTTACGTTTGACATTGTGTAGTTATCAAGTCATTTGTAGAGGATACATCATTGATGTATACTTATTGACTACCCCTCGTCAGGGCTTTTCAGGCTCAATAAGTGACTCTTGACATTAGGCCAAAAGTATACATAAAGCACCTGGCAGCTGCTATACAGTCCCTGTCTGATGTCGGAGTACAGCACCACAGTCAGGTGTAATTAGCTGTGAGTCCATTTTGATGAGGGAGAAAAACCAGAGTACCCTTAGTGATGTTGAGATTGACTGCAACACAGCCCACTAACTACAGTATAGTGGTTCATGACCAATGCACCAGCTCCATGGGGTATTACTGGATGGTTAACCGTCCAGGTATTAACCCCATCCAACAAGACTAACAGGTGTTTTCCTTTGGGCAAAATGTTGCTGATATGAAAAGCATCATCCTTAATCTCAATGTGACTTCAATCGATACTGCATGTAATATTGGTTTCAATGCTTTTGAAACAAGGTCTATTTGGTGGAGCTGGTGTTGGCAAGACTGTGCTCATCATGGAATTGATCAACAATGTAGCCAAAGCTCATGGTGGTTACTCTGTGTTTGCTGGTGTTGGAGAAAGGACTCGTGAAGGGAATGACTTGTACCATGAAATGATTGTGTCTGGTGTAATCAGCTTAAAAGACAAAAGTTCCAAGGTATGACTGTGTTCTGCTGCTTAGGTGATGTTTAGGCAATGTTTGTTCTTGGTTATTCAAATTCTAGGTCTTCAAACTTCCCACTTAGTTACTCTGTGTGCATGCTAAAGTAGAAACTGTTATTTAACAGTTGCAAACGATTTTTTGTGTAAGTCATTATGGAAACCTTGCAATAATTTATTGCACAAGTTTTAAAACCCTTACTTTTGCTTCAATGATAGGTGGCATTAGTTTATGGTCAGATGAATGAGCCACCAGGTGCCCGTGCCCGTGTAGCTTTGACTGGTCTCACTGTTGCTGAGTATTTTCGAGATGAAGAGGGACAGGATGTACTGCTTTTCATAGACAACATCTTCCGTTTCACTCAAGCTGGTTCTGAAGTTTGTATTTCATTCTGCTTACCATTTTCTAAAGTTGTTAAAATTAGCCATCTGGCTTCATAGTAGTAATCATCAGTAAATGAAAATAAGTCATTTTTAAGTGGCAAGATTTGGTCTTTGATTGTTTGTAGGTGTCTGCTCTGTTGGGTCGTATCCCATCTGCTGTGGGTTACCAACCAACTCTGGCCACTGATATGGGCACCATGCAGGAGAGGATTACCACCACAAGAAAGGGATCCATCACATCAGTACAGGTGAATGATGTAATGTTTTGAAGGCTCCTTTTGGGTCTGACCTCATTTTTTTGTCTTTGAAATAAGTTCCAGTCTTGCCAATTTTGAGGTCTACTACCGGTACCAACTCAAGTCCAATTTTATCATGAGACGTAACATATTATTTAATTTAAAATACATAGACAAACTGCAATTATTCGTTAGCTCTATGTCAGTGCCGTCAATTCAAAATGCCAACTCTTTTGACTTGAAGTTTTTGGTCAAAAGCCATCGTGAAATTTTGCACAGTACATGTAGCTAATACAAAACACAGTTTTAAACGGCTTTATAACTTTTATTAATTTTTGCGTGATAATCACGACATGTACATTATTTACATGTGTATTTTGCCACCATGTGACTTTTTTTGAAAGGCCATTTATGTGCCAGCTGATGACTTGACTGATCCTGCTCCTGCAACAACCTTTGCTCACTTGGATGCCACCACTGTGTTGTCTCGTGGCATTGCTGAGTTGGGTATCTACCCTGCTGTGGACCCCCTGGATTCCACATCACGTATTATGGACCCAAATGTTGTTGGACAAGAACACTATGAAGTTGCCAGAGGTGTACAGAAAATCTTACAGGTAATCCCCTAGTTCAAATTACTTAGCAAGCCAGGGATGTTGTTTTGTTATAAAAGATCCTCTTGTTACCTTGTCTATGGATTCCATGGGTAAAAATGTTATGTGCATTTCTGAGACTTAATACATGTAGTACATTAATTTTACTGGGTGTATTCAGGACCACAAGTCACTCCAGGATATCATTGCCATTTTGGGTATGGATGAATTGTCAGAAGATGACAAACTGACTGTTGCTCGTGCACGCAAGATTCAGAGATTCCTTTCACAGCCATTCCAAGTTGCCGAAGTTTTCACGGGTCATGATGGCAAGCTGGTTCCCTTAAAGGTAATGGTACACCAGAATCCATAACCTAGGCTTGTGCCATTTTGTTTCCAATAAGTCTGTTTCCTTAGTGTTATTTATACATTTTGATTGGTTCTTAACAGGAAACCATCTCAGGGTTCAAGAAAATCCTAAATGGTATGTAGATTCCGTTTTTTGGTTTGTGTGGTTTGTGCTGGCTTAGCAGTCCATGAAATGCCTTCTTTACATTCTGTTAACAACATTCTGTTAACAACATATGGCCCAGTGGTTAGGGTGCTTGCCTTGAGATCCGGAGATCCCGGGTTCAAGACCCACTCTGACCACTCGTTGAATTTGTTCCTGGTAGTCCCTGGTTCAACTTCCCAGCTGCACTTGTAAATAGCCAACCGGTTTGCCTCGGCCAGTTGGGATTCTTAACAGTTGTTGTTCTGTTCTGTCGTTTCGTTGTGTTTAATTGGCCCTGAAAAGCCCCTATAGCGGTTAATTAAGTATGTATTGTATTGTATTGTATTGTATTGTGTTCAGTGAAAAATACGATTGTAATTTTCGTAGCAGTGCTTTCAACTGGAAAGTAGGAGTTTAAAATTTAATTCTATGGGCTGTTAAAAGATGTGATCCACAGCTCTGGACATTCTGAACCAGTTGCAATAACCAATTAAGACAGCCAGTATCCTGGAAAATGATTTTGTGTAATGTGGTGCAAAATATCTTGCAAGCCTTCGGCCTTTTCGTAACCAACATTGGAATAGGGAAAGAGGGGAAAGTAGGAAGAATTTAATCTTTTCTCACACAGACAAATTAGGGAATGATCATTTTATGGTGGTGTCACAGTCATTTTCCCAACGAGTTTTGTCCAAGATTGTTGTTTTTAAAAGCATAATTATAAACAGATTATATTTTTCCTATATCAGGTGAATATGATCATCTGCCAGAAGTTGCCTTCTACATGGTTGGGGACATTAGTGAAGCAGTGGCAAAGGCAGAGAAACTCGCAGAAGAAGTTCAATAAACATCTTTCCTCCTTCCTTAAGCTTGTAAATGTATCGAGTGTTTATACACTTGCTGTTTGCTGGTTTTTTAATTTCATGAATAAATTGACTTTTCCGACCAGTTACATTGCTCAGATGTGGTTTTGCAGTCGAGGATGGGTGTTTGCTCGTTATTCGCAATGACTTTCCAAATTGATTTGGCATTTTTATGTGGTTTGTTGTAGAGTCCGGTGTTTTTCTTTTTAACCGTGGGGCGTCAGGACACCTAAAAAAAACCCCAGCGGCATAACTTGATTTCCATATTTCGAATTATACAAATGAGAGAACAGACTGACACCAAGTCTCGATTGAAAGCAGATAGCAGTGCCAAAATATGCAAATGTTGGGGGAACGAAAGAAGCTAATGAGAGAGTTCTCCTTTGTGGCATCCAATGTGGCGGCCTTGAAGCAACGCGCAAACCACCAATGAATGTTACTGATCCAGTCATTGGAGACAAACAAAGTCGTGGAGCCTGCGCCAAGCGGCTGATTTTAATTTTGTGTAGTGGTGGTGATAAAAACCAAGTGAAATAATCCGGGACGTCTATTTGTTAGTAGTGGGCTCAGTGAAACCCTTTTTCTGGCTTAACGGCCATAGCAGCAACAATTTTGTCCGTTTGCCACTGTAACGAACTTGAATTTGCTGCATGGTAATTTTGGGTCTTTTGACTTTATTGGGCTGGTTTTTCACAAGCAATCGTAGGCACAGACAACATTATCAGACCCGTTAAGTTTTACTTCATTATTGTTTTGTAAAAAGATGAAGATTGTCAGTACGCCGTCGGAGGGTGTAATAGGGCTTATGAATGATTCCGAAATATGCTCAAAATTTACCACCAAGCTTCGTCTGCACAAAATTATTTACATCATCTGTTGCTCTCATGCTAAAATTTAGAGGTCGGGGCTTGGTGTGGAATTAGCTAGTCAGGTGTGGAAGAACAACATCGCAAAAGTCTTTTGGGAATTAGACTCCTATTATTATGCGAAACTTGAGCTACATTTTTCTATAGCCTTCTTTCGATGTATTCAAATTCTGTCCCAAACAAAAGGCATCATCTGGAGGATCTCTTCCTCAAAGCCTCCAGGTGATACCTTTTGTTTCCGACTGAATTTTAATTGGCACCAACATGGCCGTCTTATCACGTGAGTGCAATCAAAGAAATAAGCGACGTAGGAACGTAGCCTTTATTTCCGTTTACAATGTCAATCATCTTTGCACGGAAATAGTGAATGATAGGATTTGACAAAATTAAGCGCTCAGAAAACCCAGAAATATGCACGAAACGCTGAGGACATTACACGATCGCACTGGAGTCGACTGTGCCCCAAGTAAACACGTGACCTGTTTTCCATCAATACCTTGGGGCGGGCTACCCCTGGGAAATTGACTCAGAGAGCCTTTCCCCTGGGTAGGGATTTTGACCCATATGCGTTGCCCCATGGTCGGGAATTTGACATGTTCGCCATCTTGGAACACCGAGAGAACCTGGAGATGAGTAATATTCCTCAACCTTGGTTTTGATGAGACTCCTCTGTTTTTCCCGAATTTTCTGGACACCGTGGTTGAAAGAAAGATAAGCAAATCCGTCTTCAGTGGCAGATCCATACCAGTTTCCACCGTTTTACAAAAGTCTGTCAGAAACATGGGAAAGGGGACTTTGGAGAGTTAAAATCTAAAAGAGTCGCCCATTAAAATATGTACTCGAGAGAGCAAAATTATGACAAAGGAAAAAGAAACCAGACCACGTACAAGGAGTCATGTAGGCCTCTCAACCCCATTTTACACTCTTGAATATTGTATTTTGTTAAATTGTGTTTGCATTGGCTAATGACAATTTTCGTTTTAATTATTTAAGGTACCCCCCTTGAGAGTGTTTATATTTTTCAAACACCCCCTTTTTGCCTCTAATTTTTTGGGGGAACCCTCCAATTTCTCATCAGCGTTTTACAGAAGTCGGTCAGAAACATGGGAAAGGGGACTTTGGAGAGTTAAAATCTAAAAGAGTAAAATAGTAATTTCTGCAATTAGTGTAAAGTGTAATTTGACGTAAATACAGTCATTTTCATTCCTTCTTTAAAAATCGTGGCAACTGTGATAGCTATAAGCTAACAGCTGGTCCGGTAAGACCTGAATAAGAATTTCACGTCAAAGAAATATTTTGTCAAACTGTAGTTTAATGTAGTTTCCTCGGCTGGACTGACCTGACTAAGGGAAAACAGCATTTCGCCGGAAGTTCACCAAGTGGAGAATATTCCTTCCTTGAACAGAGGTGCGACAAATGAAATGTGATTGGATACAAGGTAAGTGACAAAAGCGCCCTGATATAATTCTTGTATTTCATCGTCTAAAATACGCGAAATATAATTGCTACATGTATAAGGTACTAAAACTGTTAATTTTAACGGCTTTTCTTCGGAAACCGAATATCAATCGATTATGAAAGCTACATTTAATGTTTAGAATATTGTCCGATAACTACTTTTATACATCAATTGCGAAACTAGGTAAATGGACGTTTTTATAATAGAGACGCATAATTCGTCTGGGACGAACTTGAGCAAACATTTTTTCTGCGTCTGTTAAATTCGTCTAGTATAAAGACGGGCACGGGACGCATTATGCGTCTCGACGAAGTATCTACTTTAATGCGTCTTCGAAGACGCACTAAACTGGATAGTTCGTCCAGACGAATTATGCGTCTTGCGCCTGTCTTTATACTAGACGAATTTAACAGACGCAGAAAAAATGTTTGTCTAAGTTCGTCCCAGACGAATTATTCGTCCCGTCTTTACTCTAGACGGATAACATGAGAGACGCATAATTCGCCTGGACGGATTATGCGTCTCTGGTATAAAAACGGCCAATCTCTGTAACCTATCTGTCATACTCAAGAGCGCATCGTAACATTTCGAAAAATCGAAGACTGTCGGCGGACTTGTTATACAAAAAAGAAAATGCTCAATTTATGCATTTCAATTTTGCTACATTATTTGGTAACAACGTGGATTTTCTCTGTTTTTGTTCATGAGTTAGTTACATGTCAATCGGACGAAAGATAATTTCGGAATTTCGAATACCTGTTTGCGTGATCAAGTTATCTTATCTTACGGCTTCATACAGAAATTAAAAAAAAGCCCACATGGGGTTAATTCTCTTTGCTGGTAAGAGAGGATTTCACCAAATACATACAATGTGTTATCTCCAAAGTTCCTTCATAAAATCCGTGCAAAGGAACGGCTGTTCGCATTAATATGCAGAGATGAGGAAGTTTGGGTTTTTTTTTTCTTTCTCTTACTCTTCAGGGCTTTGAAAGATAATCTGACAGTGTTTAATTTGTGAATGTTTTGCGAAGATGTTGCCTGTATGCATTTTGCGAATTTGAACAAGGACCAGTATTTTTTTAAAACTGATTTAGAGGCCATGCCGGCTCATGAACTAAAAGCGTTTATCCATAAATAATGAAAGCGGTAACCATGTACAATAACTAAAATTAAAGTCATCGTCGACCACCTGTGATGTACATCAATGCTGTACATTTGTTGTAGTATGTGATTCCTCAGTATTGCACTGCGCATCCTGTACTGCGCATACGGTGTGTCATTATTTTCAAATTGGTAAATATGGCGTAAGTTGATCATGCGCGCTGAAACAGTTCTCAAAACACGTGAGAGAAGTTGTGAATGACCATAATTCTTCGCGAATAAGCGGGCGCATTCCGAGAACATGGCGAATTTTGTTTCGATCTACGATAAGCGAGATAGACAGGTACGATGGTGTTTTACTCTTAAACGAGCACGGTGACCTATATTTTTTATTTCATAATTTTGGTGTACAAATTATCCCCTTTAAAGCAAAAAAAATTTTTAAAAAATTATCAGAAGGAAAAAAAAGATATAGCTAAAAACGTACACAAAGCCCCTTGCCCAGGGATGGCATGATCTTGAAAACAACGACTCGAGAAACATTTTGAATCGAGGTCGTTCTAAGTTGAGTGGTTTTTCCATAAACTATATAAGACAGTGTTCGATATGCTCTAGACTTTCTACCTATCAAGTGTTTTCCACATAGTACTTTAAAAACCCTCTCGTTTAGCCACTGCAAAATGTACCGTGAGCCGATGAAATAAGGCGCGTGATTAGTATCAGTACAGGTATCAATGGGGTAAGGCCTTAAGGTATAATTCGTAAGGCGGTATTACCTGGCCACAAAAGACTATCAGCAGGGGCACCCAACGTCAATTTTCGGAAAATATCTGTTCGGAAGACGATTTGAGATCTAGAATTTTCGGAACATTTGTTGTAAAATTTCTTGCTTGCCTGCCTGTCCTAGGATTCTCGAACATCTCAAAAATGGTATAATTGCCCATTTTAAACGGATTTTTACCCTACAAAGGTCACCTAGAATTTTCGGGAGCCTTTTTTCTGGCTGAAATTTTCGAAAAGGTTAATTTTGATCCCTAGAATTTTCGGATCACTAGACTTTCAGCTAGGAGATCCGAACAGATAAAAAAAAATTAGGGCATAAAAATGTGCCTATATCTACCGTTTAAATACTAAAATACGTTTAACAAGGCTATGTTTAAGTTGTTTTGAACTATATTCTCGTTGGGTGCCCCTGTATCAGGTTTGAAATTATCCAAGATAAAGCTAAGTCATTGGTCGTGGATAGCTTAATTAAGTGTCATATTTATTCCACCAAATATCCGCGTGCCAGCTATCAGTTTAATGCAGGTACCTGCCAATGGAACAATTCTATTCAGAAAAGCTATTGAACGATGTTGTGTGAATTTTTTTTTATGGTTGAAAAGCATCCTATCTCCCTTTGTTAATCCCAAATGTTTTAGAAAAAGCGCGGCGATGTTTTCCAGTACATCTCATCTGAGTGACATGATACACTTAATAATAGCCGTAAACGCTAACAAACATATGGCACCTAAAAATGAAATAAATATATCTACTGGAACCGTTGATGGCTTGAGTCAGACTATGTACTTGTTGACAGTTCAAATTTTTAATATCGCTTTTTGTTTTACTTCTTGGGTCATCGATTCCCCAACTTCGTCCAGGCAAGTGGTAGTGAAATACAAGTCATTGTTTTTGGAAAAGAGGAAATCGTTCTAGAAAATACCGGCGTGCGCTGTTGTCAGCTCATGTTTTGACTGATTTCAGGCAGATGAAGCGACACGACGGCGGGAAAGCTTTTACGGAGTGTGTACTTAAATTGCGCTTTTTTGCAAGGACTAACAATACACTGCAACGAACTGCGGAACAGTATTCGGAAATCCTTGCCTTGATTATGTTCTCTGATTTTTTCTTAGTAATTTTCATTAATTTCTGGTGATAAATGAAAGACTGCTAAATAGTGATTGTAACGAGAGACTTGAAATTAAACCACTGAGTGGAATATTGACAAAAACGTTATTCTTGAAAGTTGTAGTTTCCAACCTTGAAATGGTTATCGTTGTGAAATACAAAAGCTTCAGTAAATGAGTAATATATAATTAAGCACGATTCCTCATCATGACAGCGGTGGAAGCGACTTCCAGAAACATCAGTTCTATCACGATGTGTGGTTCTTTTTATGAATAAAATATAGAAAATCGACAAAACAATAGTTTAATGGGGAATTTTGCATTACTGCAGGAGAAATCAGAATTGCACACAACAAACTTTAATTCGTGTTACTAATTATATAAATATAGAAACTGGATTTTTCGTAGAAAGTGTGCGCGCAGAACACTTTACATTAGTGATACATGTAAAGTCAACTGAAGAGGAATGCATTTTCCAGAACCACAAGAGAGACAAATTGGATACTTTCTGTGTGCTTCTCTCCTCCACGTGCTACTTTCAAGTTTTCAGCTGTTGGCATAAAAGGGCCGTGGAATTATCTCGATTGTCGATAAATGAGCCTAGAAAGATTGAATTTTGCGGGGCTTTCTACAGCTCGATTCAGTTAAATCCGCCACTGATTATATTAGTAACTATAAGTCTTCTTTGCTTTTTGCCTTCGAGAGAATCATGAATAAGCTTTGATATAAAAGTTAGGATCGGACGATCAAAACTTGAGAGCTGAGCTCGGATGAGACCGTAACTTTTTGCATGGACTTTGTATGTTGATATATAAGCGACAGCCTATCCATGGGTCGAACTGACCAAACATCTCTTTGTAACGTCAGTGTAGAGTCGATATCATATTGATAATGATTATCCATGGCTTGAAAAAGATCAAGTGGTCCTAAGACCCCACAGCTGAGTCATCGCATTTTGCGTTAGGTTATCTAAGAAGATATAAATAATTCATGTTTTTAAACTGCCGGTAAGTAACATATTTCTATGAGAAAGATCACCGCAGTTGATAGAACAGGTTAAGCAGGCCAAAAGAAAGGCCAGAACAAGTGACTAAGTCCTAAAGGCGTTTTAGTATTTACAAGAACAAACCGGTGGTATTAAACCTTAATATGTCAAGTGTTATTTAAATCCAAAAACAAATTTTTTTTTGGTAACCACGCATTTTTCAAAGATAATTAAAATTGATGAATAATATTGCAAGAAGCTTGAAAATACGAAGCAATGTAGGGCGTTCTTGCTCGAATTGAAGCTTAATTATCTCTGAAAATGCATGGTTACCCCCAATTTTCTTTTTGGATACCAAGGGTACTTACTAAGATCTACTTTCTCCGGATGGCTGTAAACCGCGCAAAAATATCACTGTATTGGTAAGCATCACCAATAGGAAACCCGAGTATCTGGAGATGCGCAGAGCGTATGCGCATTAACAATAGTAGGCACCGTCCTTAACTTAAGGTAGCTCAATTTGAAGTAACTGTTCTATTGAGAAGGAGTTGATTCTTCAATGCAGCTGTAGCACAAACAGCTATGTTATAGTCCTATGTGAAACAAAACCTATATATATAGGTTGCCATAGCTGTCTGAAACACCCTAAACTGACACCCTATATTGTGTACTTTACTACTTTTAGTTGAATTGAAAAAAACGAACTCGGTAACCTCTTTTTATTTCTGGAAAGTGAATGAGCAGGTTACGTTAAAACTCTTCAAAAATTAAAAAAAAAAAAACAAACGATGCTTCTAGTAAGAAGCAAATTGCTGAGAGCCACCTCAAAGCAATTATCGTTGCTACAAGTTATTACAGGTTACCACTTAGACAAATGTGACTTAGCATGTACTGATCCCAACGTCAAAGAACAAACCTTTTAAGTACATAAAAGCGTTGCAAAGGCGTTTGCAAGTCTCGAATGATTTCCATCTTAAAAAAGCATAGCTCTACAGTTTTTTTTTTGTTTACAATTCGATTGCGGTCAGTCATTTTCTATACTTCACTACAGCTTTGTTTGTGGTGATTATTGTTTATGACACTGATTTCCCGTTTAACCAATATCACGGGCATTCTTGATTTTCAGGGCACAAGGATATTTGCAGTCGTCGACAAAACACAAGAATGGGCAAGCGCGATTCAATCTGGAGTACTCAATTGAGCATGCGTTTAAAAAATTACATTTCATTGATGTGAAACACAGGGAGCCTCGCTGGATTCTAACCTCATGAAGTTTAGGACTCACAGGGAATTTGTCAAGTATTTACTACTGCTTTTCTGGACGTGTAGATTTTTTTCATCGGCGGAGAGCGTGAAACAGTTGATCAATATTAATGTTGCGCTTTTTGGGGACCGAACAAGTTACGGAGAAACCTTATCCCTGCCTAATTACTACAACCGCACTAAAAATCTCACTAGGATATCGCTGCGGGTTAATCCTATTCCACTCAATGGTGCATCTTTCGGGGAAATTTCCAGAACGTTTTGTTCGAAAATACTGGAAAGAAGTGTGTCAGTAATCATATTGCAGACAAACCGCGAAAAATTGGCGTGTTATGTCGCGCATTTGGCATCGTACTTTCAAATACCTGTCATAAGCAGTGGAAATCGAGCACCCCCGCTGCCAGACAAGGTAAGGAAAAAACGACCAGGCGTTACTTATTTAAAATCGTCTGATTCTTTGATTTTTCTCATATACTTTTTTTCAAATCACTGTTGCTCTTCTTTCTTACTAAATTTTGAATTCGCGCATTTTTTTTTAATTACTAAACAGCACAAATAATCATGGTTTGTTAATTGATCAAGGCGAATTGTTTCGGAACTTTTATGTGGCTATAGCGATTAATTGAGCTTTCGCTATCTCACCTTTCCCTGATGACGAAGGTTAACTAATCCCCAAAAAAAGATTTTTACTTAAAATTTTCTTTGCCTGGACAATTTGAAGGAAAATGAGAAAACTTTATCGAATAAGCAACGAACTGAGAAAGCATTTTAGCATTTTTTAATGTTTAATATTTTGGAGGAATAAAGCTCTTATTAGGGGAGTAGCTTTGCGATGATTCTTCGTTGGTCAATATCGAAGAGCCTTTAGTTGACTCAGTCGTTTTCCATTTCAAATCCGTAGAGCTATGTTTAACTTCCTTAAAAGCCTAACAGGTGTTTCATTGATTAAGGAACTGATCGGAAGTTTTTCATTTATTTAGTATTCACGCATTTGTATTCAGAAATGGTACCTTGATATTCAGAAGAAATTACTGAGTTTCTAACCAGATAAAGGTCACTCTTGCTGAATGCTGATTGGCTACTAAATAGTGTTTAAAACATGCAGGTAATTTTCATCGATAAATAATCTCCACTCTGTCGACGGTCATATCAGTTATCAGTTATCAGTTGCCAGTTATTTAATCTTTTTTGTTTTCTTCTCTTTTAAGCTGTCATGAAATTAAAGGTGGAACATTTTCGATAGTTAATTAAATAACCACGCATTTTGTGAGCAGCAAGTTACTGCGGTCTTTATAATTCGAATTTATTTCTCAGCGATGAAAAAGGCTATATTGACTTGCTGTGTTTCCAGACTTTAAAAAGGACATTTGAGAGGAAGCATCTGGAAGTGTTTGCTGTTGGAGGAAACGAAAATAAATGGACGTTAGGAAATGGTTCAGTCGGTCCTTGGTCTCATCAATTAAAAGTATTTCAAAATTTCGCAATATATTAAAAACAGAGATATTGAACATAATTTTTCTCACGCCCTGATTGGCAGGCTAGCCAAGATATCAGTCTATACATCCGTCCCCATTTATGTGGATATGTAAATACTTTTAGTTAAACGCAAAATAAAATCGGATTTAGGTGTGTGGGGGATCACTTATCAACGAATTTAGCGTATTGAAAATGATTGAATGGGTTTCTGATTGTAGTTAGATAATGCACGTACTTTCTGTTAATTAAGCACTCACGCACAGCCATAACCTTCAAAACTGATTACCGCATTGCGGAAAAGAGTATCACTTGCTTGCCTTTTCGTACTTTACTGGGACTGAAGGACGGGGGTCTTTCCTGGTTTGCCTGATATTTGTTGGAGACACACTGTAATTTAAATTAGATTAAAACAAATAATGCTTCTTTTTATGAGGGGACCGACCGAAGTTCTGCGACAAAATACCCCTTTAAAACACGCATTATAGGTAGGAAAAAAGGGGGAAGAAATATAATAGACATACGCTTCCCTACTTCTGATCTTTTTGGACCAGGAAGTGGGGGCGGGGGGGGGGGGGGGGGGCCGGGGAGGAGGGGGGAGCTTAAAAGTGGATTTAGGGAATCTCCGAGTCCCCATCGAAAAAAGTACATCTCTTGATTGTATAACTAATTTCTCGCATAATCCTTTTTTTTTTTCAGAAACAATTCAGCACTTATATTTATAACCATCCATCCAGTAGTACTGCGCATTTCAGGGTGCTTGTAGACCTGTTTAGTTTCGCTGGTAAACGTCGAGCTTTCATTATCGTGAACGATGATGCATCGTACGGACTGGCATTGCAATATTTCAACGAAAACAGCTCCATAAATATCATTAACCTGGGTGCAAGTGACAATGAACAGCAAGATATTGTTAAACATTTGTTAACGATCAAATCAAGCACTGCCAGTGTGGTGTTTCTATACTGTCGCTCAAAACTCGCACATATAATTCTATGGCTCGCGAAGGACTTCCGACTCATTAACGACGATGTTTTATGGATTTTATCTGAAAAAGCAGTGCGTGACATCCAAGATACCCACCTCCTCCCAAGCTTGGTTTATCTCATACGTCAGCAAAGACGATCGCGCCAAGAGGATTTCTACCGAAGGCAGTTAATTGACAGCTTGTCATTATTACAGCGAACGTTTGCATCCTTGAGTGTTGAAGGCGTGCATGATTATTTGAGGAAACCGACAAACTGTTTTGAAGCGGCTGTATGGAGTAAAGGCCGCGAGTTATACGGGTAAGAAAAGCAGAGAAGGCGGCTGGTGATCATACTGTTTGGCATTTAGTACTAACTAAAGACAGGAGTCCATTACCCGGAAACTCCATCTTACAATACAGTACGATACAATACAGCACAGCACAGCACAACACAGCACAGCACAGCACAGCAGAGCACAGCAGAGCACAGCACAGCACAGCACAGCACAGCAGAGCACAGCAGAGCACAGCAGAGCACAGCAGAGCACAGCAGAGCACAGCACAGTACAGCACAGCACAGCACAGCACCGCACAGCACCGCACAGCACCGCACAGCACAGCACACCACAGCATAGTACAGCACCGCACCGCACAGCACAGCACAGCACACCACAGCACCGCACCGCACCGCACCGCACAGCACCGCACAGCACAGCACAGTACAATACAGCACAGCACAGCACCGCACAGCACAGCACAGAACAGCACAAAACAGCACAGAACAGAACAGCACAGCACAGCACAGCACAGCACAGCACAGCACAGCACAGCACAGCACAGCACAGCACAGTACGGCACCGCACAGCACCGCACCGCACAGCACAGCACAGCACAGCACAGCACAGCACAGCACAGCACAGCACAGCACCGCACCGCACCGCACAGCACAGCACAGTACAGCACAGCACAGCACAGCACACCACAGCATAGTACAGCACCTCACCGCACAGCACAGCACAGCACAGCACAGCACAGCACAGCACCGCACAGCACAGTACAGCACAGCACAGCACAGCACAGCACAGCACAGCACAGCACAGCACCGCACCGCACCGCACCGCACCGCACAGCACAGCACAGCACAGCACCGCACAGCACCGCACAGCACCGCACAGCACCGCACAGCACAGCACAGCACACCACAGCATAGTACAGCACCTCACCGCACAGCACAGCAGAGAAGCAGAGAAGGCGGCTGGTGATCATACTGTTTGGCATTTAGTACTAACTAAAGACAGGAGTCCATTACCCGGAAACTCCATCTTACAATACAGTACGATACAATACAGCACAGCACAGCACAACACAGCACCGCACAGCACCGCACCGCACAGCACAGCACAGCACAGTACAGCACAGCACAGCACAGCACCGCACAGCACCGCACAGCACCGCACAGCACCGCACAGCACAGCACAGCACACCACAGCATAGTACAGCACCTCACCGCACAGCACAGCACAGCACAGCACAGCACAGCACAGCACAGCACAGCACAGCACCGCACAGCACAGTACAGTACAGTACAGCACAGCACAGCACAGCACAGCACAGCACAGCACAGCACAGCACAGCACAGCACAGCACAGCACCGCACCGCACCGCACAGCACAGCACAGTACGGCACAGCACAGCACAGCACAGCACAGCACAGTACAGCACCGCACAGCACCGCACCGCACAGCACAGCACAGCACAGTACAGCACAGCACAGCACAGCACAGCACAGCACCGCACAGCACCGCACAGCACCGCACAGCACCGCACAGCACAGCACAGCACAGCACACCACAGCATAGTACAGCACCTCACCGCACAGCACAGCACAGCACAGCACAGCACCGCACAGCACAGTACAGTACAGTACAGTACAGCACAGCACAGCACAGCACCGCACAGCACAGCACAGCACAGCACAGAATAGCACAGAACAGTACAGCACAGCACAGCACAGCACAGCACAGCACCGCGCAGCACCGCACAGCACAGCACAGCACAGCACCGCTCAGCACAGCACAGCACAGCACAGCACAGCACAGCACAGTACAGCACCGCACAGCACCGCACCGCACAGCACCGCACAGCACAGCACAGCACAGCATAGCACAGCACAGCACAGCACAGCACAGCACCGCACAGCACAGCACAGCACAGTACAGCACTGCACAGCACAGCACAGCACAGCACAGCACAGCACAGTACAATACATATACTTGATTGATCGCTCCTCATAGGGGGCTTTTCAGGGCCAATGAAACACAATCAAAGAAACGACGGAACAGAACAACAACAACAACAACAACAACAACAGTCAAGAATCCCAACTGTGGGGGGGGGGGGGGGGGAAGAAGGCAAACCAGTTGGCTATTTTCGAGTGCATCTGAGAAGTTAAACTAGGGACTACCAGGAACAAATTCAGCGAGGTTGTTTTCAACAAAGTGTTAATGCCTTGCTATCACCATGGAGACCATATGTAATGCACGTGCGTGGTCTCAACAATGTTGGTAGACCTGTGCAAACGGATCCCGGCAATATTGTTGCCTAGCTACGCTACGCTTCGGCGATCACCGAACAAAAGAAATGTTGGAAGTAGTTGGCTCAAAAGTTTAACCAAACTTCGTGCACAAACTGCCAACAACACGCAACAATGTGCAACAGGGTGTGAAAACGGACGCACAATGTTGGAACAATGTGGCGACAATGAACCGACAAAGTTGGAACAATGTTAGAACAATGTTGGAACAATGTGGCGTCCGTTTTCACGGAGCTTAAGATTTATTGCGGACATTAATTTTGGAAGAAGTTCCATGATCATATTTCTAACGTTTTTTTTCAATTATTTTATGATACTATCAAGATTACTCTCCGCGGCAGCTGGCATGAATGACATGAGCAACCACAAAAGTTCATCCTACGAAATTCTATATCTTCAAACCCCGGGTAAAGAGGAAAAGGTTTGGGTTCAACTGGGAAGGTGGACATCTGAAGAAGGACTGACTTTTCAACCAAGTCAATGGTCAAATTTTGAGAAACAAAGCACAGGAGATTCTCCGATATTAAGAGCTGCAGTGGTGGAGTATCCTCCGCTGACCATGAAGGCCGATTTTGACAAAACTATTGGCTGTTTTCAGGGATTAGAATGTAAAAAGTACATTGGTAACACTATGAACTTTACCAGACACTGCTGTTATGGCTTAGCAATAGACGTGCTCAAGCATGTTAAGACGCAACTTCAATTTGATCCTGTTGTCTACTTCGTCCGCGACGGAAACTACGGCGCCAAAAATACCACTGCAGACGAGTGGAACGGTGTTGTGCGGGACGTATTGGACGGTGAAGCGGACATTGCAATTGACCTAATGGCGAACGAAGCGCGCTCGGAGGTTATTGATTTCTCTCTGCGATGGACGTATACTGGACTTGCTTTGCTTGTACTTGTGGGAGAAAAGGAAGTAGAGACGCTGGATTTTTCTTTCTTTGAACCGTTCACTGTTTATTTGTGGATAAGTATTATAGGAGTGGTAAATGTTTACTTGGGTATCCTGTGGTTCGCGGACAGAATTAGTCCCTTTGGTTATCATAGGTCGTTTCGCACTGGAAATCGTGAAAAATTTGATTTGAGTGGAAGCATGTGGTATTGTTGGGGAGTTTGTTTTGATAATCAGTTTGTGAACTCGAGACCACGGAGCTTCAGCGCACGAGCGATGGCAGTGGCTTTGGCAATTTTTGCACTCATGTGCGTGACGTCATATACGGCGAACCTTACCGCTCATTTGGTATCTGATGACACAAGACCTTACGTCACTGGTATCCGGGATCCGAAGGTAAGCATACGAAACTCGGTCAAAATGGCTCGCGGCCCTTTTGGACGCTGGAAAAGAAGGAAAGCTAATGTGGAAGGAAGTATTTCAATTTTTTTTGCTGATTTCAACGACGTGTTTATTTTCAGTTAACTGACCCAAACAACGAGATATCTTACGGGGTTGTTAAGTCAAGTTATGTCGACTCCTACTTTGAACTGAACGAAGATCCCATCATGCGGTCCATGTTCGTGCGCATGCGTGAAAAAAAGACTTTCGTGGATAACTTCACCGATGGAGTGGAACGTGTGAAAAACAGGTTTGTTTTACTTGGTGGTGGTTGGAGGATGGGGGTGGAGTGGGGGAGTTGTGTGCCTCTTATTTTTACATTCCATACCCTTTACTCGTGACTCCTTCCCTGTTTGGCAAAGCACTAAGCCATCAGGAGCCCATCAGTAAGAGCATTCCTCCGAATAGCTACGCCAACCTTTTCGTAGCCTATATCGAAAATGAATTTTTCTCTAACTACAACGGACCAACACCTGATCTTTACAAACTTTTCATTGACGACTGCGTCGGCGCTACTTCATCCAGCAAAGAGGAACTCAACCAATTCACTACTTCAGTCAATTCTTTCCACCCGGCTCTAAAATACACCTGGGAAATTTCCGAAAATTCTGCTTGCTTTCCTCGACATTAAACTTTCAGTCAACGGCAACGGTTTATCTTCTGGCGTACGTATCTTCTGGCGCTTATCTTCTGGCAGATTCCTATAACTACTTGCTGCATTCGTCCTCTCACTGCACAACTCTTAAAAAATGCCATCCCATTCTGTTAATGACTGAGGCGCCTCTGTAGTGGCGAGTCCGACTTTAACAGCAAGTGCGAGCAAACGTGCCAGTTTTTCAAAAAAACGTAGCTACCCTGATTCCCCTGTTACCACACGCACAAAATCGATCGAGAAACCGCACTAAAAACGTCACAGAACGAAGAAACCAACAGAATTCCATTCACCCTCACCTACCATCCACAAAACCTTAATTGCAGTGAAAAATGTCATTCTCAAAAACTTCTAAAATTCTCCGCAATGATCCCGAAACTAAACATATATTTTCTCTACCACCACTTATTTCATTCAAACGCGATAAAAACATAGGTAACTTTCTAGTTAGGAACGCATTTAAGTCTGAAAACCAACCGGGAACTTTCAAATGTACACGCACACGGTGCTAAGCTTTTATTTGAAATTTCTAACATAGTAAGATCTCAGGACCGAATCGAGTCATTAAAGTCACTGACCACTTTTAGATGTATCTCCGCAAACGTCATCCATTGCATAACCTGCAACCTATGTAAAAAGATCTACATAGGCGAAACAGGGAGAAGATTGGTGGACCGCTTTCGTGAAACATCAACGAGATGTAGAAAAAAAACGACACAGATCTGTCAAAACCAGTTGCGCGCCATTTTAATCTTCCTAATGACTACCACCACAACATGACAATTTGCGGCCTATCGTTAAACGGCGGGAATACAGAACGCCGCAAAAATCTGGAAGAAAAATTCATCTTTCAACTAGGTTCACTCTATCCTCACGGAATAAACGAATGCCTCTCATTCATTCATTTATTCACAAATTCATGTTACCATATTTCCACCAATGGCAAAGCTCCTCCATACCCTCAAAAGCCAACAACACCCACAATTCTTCAAGGGCTAACACTCGAAACGTTCTCGGTGGTAATTCGACCTTTAATACCACCTTTGATAAAACCAGATTTTCATATTCTTCCGAATTGACTTCTTTTATCGCGCGTTTTGCAGACCTATATCTACTTGTTCTTAGAAACGTCTTTTTCGCGAATGAGACCGATGATCAATCACAATAACTAACCTGACGTCGTAGCGTCACCGAACCGGAACTGCCTTCGTTTTTTTGCGGAAAAGGTAGTCTAAAAAATAGATGGGTCTGTAAAAATGCCGTGACATAGGCTTTGTACTGAAATTGTTTGCTCCTACTCATGGGCTCGTGGCCAGCAAATGCGCGTCCTATATTTTTTAAAATAAAAGCTAATTTCATCGTCATCGATAGCTTCAAAAACACTAATTGAAAATTTGTCATAAGAAAGATTTAGATTTCAGGTTTTTGCTTACGATAAAACTACAAATTTCTCTTGTTTTGAGCACTTGGTGATATCATTTCGATTCAACCAAGTTTCATAGAACACTTTTATAAATGGCGACCACCTTTGCATTCTTTTGTACTTATGTTAATTAGACCTACTGCCCTCATTTTCAAGCAAAAACGATTTGGAAATTTGGTCGTTGTAGCGAGGCGAGGAAGGCTTATTAGCATTAAAACAAAAGAATAATCTATTTGGCCGCCATTATATGAAAGAGGTCTATTGCAGATGTGTTTTTGCAAAACGCAAATTTCAGGTTGTTGTTTGAACTAAACCTGGCTTTAATTAACTTTCAATTGCAGAAATTTGGATATTTTCATCAGTGAAGTTCTGTCCCTCGATTATGAAGTAGCGAAACAAAAGTCACCAACATATCCACGGTTGCAAGTTATCGGTGCAAGCTCACCTTTTGCGGAGACTGGGTATTCATACGCATTCCGCAAGAGTTCACCATGGAAACCGAAGTTTGACTTTGTTATCAACCGGATGAAAGCTGACAATAAGTGAGTTAGCATACCGCACAACGGAACACTGATTTTCTTTGTTTAAAGTACATAATTGTGTGTTATAATTCGGAAAGTTATAAATGACTTGTCGAAAAGTGATATCTCAGAAGAGGCTACAATCTCAGTCATAAAGTCTACAAACAAACAAACAAACAAAAATAACCCGCGGCTTACTCTGGCTGCGGCGTACATAATGCGCGAAAGGAACTAAAAATACGAGTATAAACTCCCAGGCCAGGATAAGCCGCGGCTTGAAAAAACCGTGAACGTATGATTTTGTACCATTTATACGGGGTGTTCGCGTCTTATGTAATCCGCGGCCAGAGTATTTTCTCTCGTATAAACGGACCTATTGACACAGGGGAAGGGGGTTCTAAGATGGTTTGGTTTGACGATGTTTTTTGTGGGGATTGTACCGTGTTTCTTGTTAATGCACCAAATATTAGACCACAATCTTGAGTTTCTCAGGCAGAAGGTGGTTAGAGAAAAAAATTGTTACCGAGGGAGCCATTTTGCTCTAGTGAGGTAACTCGCGTTCCCGTATTGCTTGCAATACAGATTTCTGTCACAGGTTTATCAATACTGGAAATACCCTAAATATCTCGCCTTTTCCTGGGGTTTCGGAGACGGACACGTTAAATATTTTGAATTTGTGGTTTTGCCTTTCGGTTTGTCATCCGCTCGTTACCTTTTTAATTAAGTCCAAAGCTGTCTCTAAGTATGCTTTGTTTCTTTAAAACCCGCTCAGAAGTAGGTCGGAAAAAATCAGAGAAAAATAGAAATATGGTATTAAAGGGCTTGAAAAAGATAAATTGATTGTTGAGATTTGGAAGCTAACATTTCGAGTGTTAAGCAGCCCTTTGTCAGCGCGAATTAAGGATTGCCTGTGGAAGGTTTTTGTATCGAGTGACGAAGCAAATTTGTTGGTCGGATCGAACAAGTATGAAAAACAAAAGTGAATTATGAAAAAGAAGGCCACAGTAATAAATTTGATGTTAAATTTTGCATTTTTTTCTTTTCACCCACATTTGCCATTTGCTGGATGGAATATTTCGATACGACGGGCAACGTTACTTTTGGCGACATAAATTTAAGTAGCAATAAGTCGGGAGGGGTGGGGGGGGGGTTTAAAGGGTTTGAAAGCTGATAATTGTGTCAATACTTGTGGAAAAACGTATTATGAAACGCATAACTGTCATCTTTTTTGGCCGTCTTTGCCTTTGAAGGAAAATTAATATAACGAAGTTAAAATTAGTGCTATGAAGTAATAAATGTTTGTGTCAGTGTTAGTAAGACAATAACCCGTGACCGTGACATTGACTTCCTCATGCTTTTTTTCACATGCACAGGCCGAGTGAGCTGTACAAGAAGTGGGTTTCTTCAGGTGACGAAAAAAGCGAAGATTACCATCAAATGCTGAGTGCCCGCTCCTTAAGTGGCACATTTTTTCTCGGCGCTTCTCTTGCTTTTGTCTCCTTGTTTTTTCTCTTCCTTGAAAACAAACTCTTTGCCAAGGGCTTCATATACACTGACATGATGGGCAACCACGTCGTCGAGAAAGGCCAAAGAAAATACTCAGAGGAAGTTAAAAAGAAGCTATTGGATCTCAGTAAACTGAGCAAAGAAGCGGCAGAATTCCCAGATATTTCAGGCTATCTGCACGATAAGAGAAGAAGCACTTTAATGTTAAGATCTTTTTATAATCCGACAACAGTCAAAAGAAAATATGAAGAAGTTGGAGAGAGTACCACAGCAACCAGTTATGTGTGATGTGGTTTAATAAACAGGTTTTCGCTCAGTAGGACAGAAGACTGCTAGAAACAAACTGTTTGTTTTCACAAACAGATACAACAAGCTTCCCAGGGGTTTTTGCGCTTTGTTTTGGGATTTTTTTCGCGAGCTGAGAGTCCAGCTTGTGGACTCTTTCCCAGGGAAAGGAAGTGCTGAAGCAAAGGGAAAATATCTGCAATCACAGGAAACTCTGCCAAAAAAAGTACATATGTTATTCATCAATCGGGATGTGAAAAACTGTGACCGAGGTCTCGAGTACAGTCCGCCCGCTCGCGCATTGAGAAAAATGGGTTAAGGTTAAAACAGATTAACCAAACAGTTCCTGTGCATAATTTTTTTTAAAGATAACGTGAATATAATTCATGTGAAAATGAAACTGCTTGCAATACTAGACAGAAAAAAGTGAGAAAAACATTAAGAAAACCGTCACTTTTTTGGAGGGAAATATTCTCAAACTAATGCTCCGATCAAATGGAAACTTCAACATTCCCCACCCCCGGGCAAACTCCGGGCATTTGACTATCTTCTGTGCCAGGGGAGTGGGGAATTTGACCTGTGCTTGCGTGGGGTGGGGAAAATTGAACCGGAATATGTTTGGACGAGATGCACGAGATGACGATGACGAGATGATGAGTTTAAAGAAAGAGATATAGCATTTGTGAG